>NC_052501.1:58376356-58676356 GCF_016617805.1 Bactrocera tryoni | reverse complement strand
CCTGAAGGAAACGACTCTGTAGAGTTTGGTTGACATAGCTATAGTAGTCTCCGAGATATGTACAAAAAACTTAGTAGGGGGCGGAGCCACGCCCACTTTTCCAAAAAAGTTACGTCCAAATATGCCCCTCCCTAATGCGATCCTTTGTGCCAAATTTCACTTTAATATCTTTATTTATAGCTTAGTTATGACACTTTATACGTTTTCGGTTTTCGCCATTTTGTGGGCGTGGCAGTGGGCCGATTTTTCCCATCTTCGAACTTAACCTTCTTATGGAGCCAAGGAATACGTCATCATGATATCTCAATTTTTACTCAAGTTACAGCTTGCACGGACGGACGGACAGACGGACGGACGGACAGGCGGACGGACAGACGGACGAACAGACGGACGGACAGACGGACGAACAGACGGACGGACGGACAGACAGACATCCGGATTTCAACTCTACTCGTCACCCTGATCACTTTGGTATATATAACCCTATATCTGACTCTTTTAGTTTTAGGACTTACAAACAACCGTTATGTGAACAAAACTATAATACTCTCCTTAGCAACTTTGTTGCGAGAGTATAAAAAGAATGTGTAAAGAGTTCCTTGACAGTGTCAAAAATGTGCAAATTTAGTTGTTGTTATTTTTTCGTTGCATGATAATGGATTTGTTTAATTTTTTTTAATAATATACATTTTGCATTAAAAAATTTCTTAAAACTTTAACAAAAGTAAAAAAGTAAAAGTAACTCCGTTAATCCAAAACCTATAAAGTGACATAACTAAACTCTCCAATAAGATTCAAATATTTCCCTGCAAGACGGGTAGCTGTTAGCAAACGTGTAAGCGTGCATGCTGCCTTGTTCTAACAGACAACATTTGTTAGCAAATATTTTTACAGTCTGTTACGGGTAACTAATACTTTTGTTAGCGCATAGCTTACCTATGCGTTATGCATAACAAAAAGTATTTGTTACCCAAATATCTGTTAGTGTCATTATTTTGGTTAGCAGTTTGTTACCTTTAACATATAAACATGTTAGCAGGAACAAGCACTAACAAGCATATCTGTTACCCACTTGTTACTTCTAGCAAATTCAATCCTTTTAAATAAAATCCAGTGTTTTTTATATTAATTTGCTTTATTTAATTATAAAATCATATTTCTTCTTCTTCTTAATTGGCGTAGAAACCGCTTAAGCGATTATAGCCGAGTTAACAACAGCGCGCCAGTCGTTTCTTCTTTTCGCTACGTGGCGCCAATTGGATATTCCAAGCGAAGCCAGGTCCTTCTCCACTTGGTCCTTCCAACGGAGTGGAGGTCTTCCTCTTCCTCTGCTTCCCCCGGCGGGTACTGCGTCGAATACTTTCAGAGCTGGAGTGTTTTCGTCCATCCGGACAACATGACCTAGTTAGCGTTGCCGCTGCCTTTTAATTCGCTGAACTATGTCGATGTCGTCGTATATCTCGTACAGCTCATCGTTCCATCAAATGCGGTATTCGCCGTGGCTAACGCGCAAAGGACCATAAATCTTTCGCAGAACTTTTCTCTCGAAAACTCATCCGTTGTTGACATCGTCCAAGACTCTGCACCATACAGCAGGACGGGAATTATGAGTGACTTATAGAGTTTGGTTTTTGTTTGTCGAGAGAGGACTTTGCTTCTCAATTGCCTACTCAGTCCGAAGTAGCACCTGTTGGCAAGAGTTATCCTGCGTTGGATTTCTAGGCTGACATTGTTGGTGGTGTTTACGCTGGTTCCAAGATAGACGAAATTATCTACGACTTCAAAGTTATGACTGTCAACAGTGACGTGAGTGCCAAGTCGCGAGTGCGACGACTGTTTGTTTGATGACAGGAGATATTTCGTCTTGCCCTCGTTCACTGCCAGACCCATTTTCTGTGCTTCCTTGTCCAGCCTGGAGAAAGCAGAACTAACGGCGCGGGTGTTGAGGCCGATGATATCAATATCATCGGCATACGCCAACAGCTGTACACCCTTATAGAAGATGGTACCTTCTCTATTTAGTTCTGCGGCTCGAACTATTTTCCCCAAAAGCAGGTTGAAAAAGTCGCACGATAGGGAATCGCCTTGTCTGAAACCTCGTTTGGTATCGAACGGCTCGGAGAGGTCCTTCCCGATCCTGATGGAGCTTTTGGTGTTACTCAACGTCAGTTTACACAGCCGTATTAGTTTTGCGGGGATACCAAATTCAGACATCGCGGCATAAAGGCAGCTCCTTTTCGTGCTGTCGAAAGCAGCTTTGAAATCGACGAAGAGGTGGTGTGTGTCGATTCTCCTTTCACGGGTCTTTTTCCAAGATTTGGCGCATGATGAATATCTGGTCGGTTGTTGATTTGCCAGGTCTGAAGCCACACTGATAAGGTCCAATCAGTTTGTTGACGGTGGGCTTTAATCTTTCACACAATACGCTCGATAGAACCTTATATGCGATGTTGAGGAGGCTAATCCCACGGTAGTTGGCGCAGATTGTGGGGTCTCCTTTTTTATGGATTGGGCAAAGCACACTTAAATTCCAATCGTTGGGCACGCTTTCGTCCGACCATATTTTACAAAGAAGCTGATGCATGCACCTTATCAGTTCTTCGCCGCCGTGTTTGAATAGCTCGGCCCGCAATCCGTCGGCCCCTGCCGCTTTGTTGTTCTTCAGGCGGGCAATTGCTATTCGAACTTCTTCATGGTCGGGTAATGGAACGTCTGCTCCATTGTCATCGATTGGGGAATCGGGTTCTCCTTCTCCTGGTGTTGTGCGTTCACTGCCATTCAGCAGGCTGGAGAAGTGTTCCCTCCATAATTTAAGTATGCTCTGGGCATCAGTGTTTAGATCACCTTTGGGGGTTCTACAGGAATACGCTCCGGTCTTGAAACCTTCCATAAGCCGCCGCATTTTTTCGTAGAATTTTCGAGCAATACCCCTGTCGGCCAGCTTATCAAGCTCTTCGTACTCACGCATTTCGGCCCCTTTCTTCTTCTGTCTGCAAATGCGTCCCGCTTCCCTCTTCAACTCTCGGTATCTATCCCATCCCGCACGTGTAGTGGTCGATCGTAACGTTGCGAGGTAGGCAGCCTGTTTTCTCTCCGCTGCGACACGGCACTCCTCGTCGTACCAGCTGTTCTTTTGCACTTTCCGAAAACCAATGGTTTCGGTTGCAGCTGTACGTAAGGAGTTTGAAATTCCGTCCCACAGTTCCCTTGTACCGAGTTGTTGACGAGTGCTCTCAGAGAGCAGGAGTGCAAGCCGAGTAGAAAATCGTTCGGCTGTCTGTTGTGATCGCAGCTTCTCGACGTCGAACCTTCCTTGTGTTTGGTGGCGCGCGTTTTTTGCTGCACAGAGGCGGGTGCGAATCTTAGCTGCAACAAGATAGTGGTCCGAGTCGATGTTAGGACCTCGGAGCGCACGCACATCTAAAAACACTGGAGACGTGTCTTCCGTCTATCACAACATGATCGATCTGGTTGGTAGTTTTTCGATCCGGAGACAGCCAGGTAGCTTGATGAATCTTCTTATGCTGGAATCTAGTACTACAGATAACCATATTTCGGGCCCCGGCGAAGTCAATCAGCCTCAACCCATTAGGGGATGTTTCGTCGTGGAGGCCGAATTTACCGACCGTAGTGCCAAAGACACCTTCTTTGCCCAACCTGGCGTTAAAGTCGCCAAGCACGATTTTGACATCGTGGCGGGGGCAGCCTTCATAAGTGCGCTCCAAGCGCATCAGCGATATGTTGAAGAACCTCGCTTTGATGCGGATTGTGGCTAGACGTTCATTCACCGCAGTGAATGATAGTGCTCGACGACGGAGTCTCTCTCCCACCACGAATCCTACACCAAACTTGCGCTCCTTTATATGGCCACTGTAGTAAATGTCACAAGGACCTACTCGTCTCTGTCCTTGTCCCGTCCATCGCATTTCTTGGACGGCGGCGATGTCAGTCTTTGTTTTTACGAGGACATCAACCAGCTGGGCAGCGGCACCTTCCCAATTAAGGGACCGGACATTCCAGGTGCATGCCCTCAATTCGTAGTCCTTATTTCATTTGCCATGGTCGTCATCAAAAGGGGGGTCTCTCATCCGAGGCTGGTTATACTTATTCACTGGGGGTGTTTTTTTTACGTAGCGGGTCCCAAACCCAGCGCACAACCCTTGTAGGGAATGTTTCGCCTTCTCACTTTAGCTCGCCTTCGAACGGATGTTCTTAGGCTACCCAGAGGATACTTGGTCAAAGACCGGAAGTCGTGAGCTGCTTGAGCCATGTGTACAAGAATCGTTTCTGGCCATTCCCAAGTGAATGGCGATCAGAGAACTTTCCTCACTTGCGTGAACTTCTACACATGACTCCATCCTCCCTCATATTTACTTAAACTAATAATTTGTATTTTATTATTACATTCGGCAGAAAATGTCAACTTGTTATTAAAATCAAATATAATACAAGATTAAGTTTACCTCTATATAAAAATTATAATTCAGAATTCACATTTGTATAAAAAAGTAAAACTAGAAACTACAACTTAAAACTAATATGTGCAACTTAGAACTAATGTATGCAACTTAAAACTAACATGTACAACTTATAACTGATATGTACATATGGAATATGTGCTTTCCTTTTGTGAAAGTTTGTTGTCTTTCACGAAGCGCATGTGCTGACATGGGCAGTTTCGAAGAGAGCTCCACATAATGCTCGTCCTCCAAGTCACTGGTGATGCGGTTAATTGAATGGTGTGTCTTTGCCGCTATGACGCGGCATTCGCGCAATAGCTTACTTTGTGCCTGCATCTCGGCCTTTTCTGGCATCTAGAAAATTAAAATATAAAAATTAGCATCTGTTTTATTTTGTAAATGTAAAACTGCATTACTTACTTTGTCTTTCTAGAGCCTTTGGCAGTGAGATGATCATCAACACCATTTATGAGTTTTGCCACCTTTGTCTCAATGGCATCCAGCTTCTGGATTATATCTGAAATACATAAACGTATTTTCTTTAAGCAAATACTAATATATTTATGTATTAATACATTATACCTTCGTGGCCGCTAGACGATGGTGACGGTACAATTTTTGAAGGTTCTTCTGAAGAAGCGCAACAAGATTATAAAATTTTTTTATACACTTTATCTGTAAAAAAAAATATTATTAAAAAATGCAAAATATTTACATACATATATTCAGTACAACCTCTGTGGGGGCTCAACGGTTGTGAGCATTCCACTTCGGAATCCATTTCTTCCACAAGGTTATCGAAATTCATTCTGTGAAAAATTATAAAAAAAAGTTGATGAATGAGTGGAACTAAAAGAACTTATCATCTATAGGTATGGAAAAATACTGATATTTAATATCTAACCTACTTAAATCTATCTAATTTTCTGAAACTGTACCTACAAGTATACCTTTATATTAAATTTAATATTAAACTTATTGGTCAATTATATTTATTTAACATCAACTAAAGGATTGCAATATTGATCTGGAGAATCTCCTATATCCGACCATACCCGTTTTAACGGTATTCTAAAGTCGGCCCAATTATAATTGTAACTGAACAATTCGTTTCAATTTGGATTTCAAATTGTTTACATTTACACATGTTTATATATGTATGTATGTAGATATAATGCACACGTTATATATTTCACACAAATGCACAATCTAAAACACAACTTCTTGAATTAAATATACACTATTTAACTGCATTTATTTAAAGTAAAGTTAATAATTTTTAACTTATTCACATGAAATGTTGGTAATTCGCAATATTATATTAAAATTCTGCAAATGTTCCAAATGCTCCAAATGATTTTCTGTAATATTAAAATTTTAATTATACAGACAACATACAAATCACAATGCTTACCTTTTTCTCCTCCTTCAGCTTTTCCGTTAAACTTAAATAAACTTATCAAGGTAGGAACTTATCTCTTTAAAATCCAAAGGAAACTGCGCTTTTCGTTTTTTTCTTCTTCTTGAAAATTTGGGTATTTGTCTTTCCTATTCTAGCAAGTTAATATTACAATATGTTTAGAATGTCGATAGTTTTTCTCTATCTTACTTACGTATTCTCCCATTCAATTGAAAATTCCAGAAAATGTAAAAGTTTTGGTGGACAGCTGAAAATGTTTTAATGTGTTTGTGAATCTGTTACCTCCAGGGTTACTTGCAAACAATCATTAGGGTGAAGCATTTGTGGTTTTTAAAATATTGAAGGAGTGGTAATGGTCCCGCCTTAATAAGCTTAACGTAAATATCTACCAAACCACTTAAGCTAAAACGACCAAAATTGATCAGATCAAATTCTTTCGACATCTCCTCCGATAGTTTGAAAATGGGTGAAATCGGATTATAACCCCAACACTAGTTATATAACGGCTACTAAAAGTGCTAACTGAATGCCTCACCAAAATTGGACAATAGGTGTGGCGTTGCCGAAGATATCGACCCCAGTGCCTATGGCTGGCTATTTACACAAAATATGAAAAATATTATTGAAAATCGAAGATAATTTGTTTGGTATACTGTACCTTTCCGTCTAAAATGGATAAAATTTCCCTAGCCCCTATATACCATATGCCGTATATACTGATATAAGACTGGGTTAATACTGCCCCTATCCCTCTTACCGTGCGATTCTGTAACTTGAGACAGTCTCAAGTCTCTAAATTTGAGATTTTAAGTTAGAGACAATTTTTGAGACTTGAGATGATTTTGCTATTCTGTAAGTGACAGTCACAAACTCTATTACATTTCATTATTCAGAGATGTTTTTACACTTGAATGAAAATAAATATGTCGATAACAAATATTAAATATTCTATAACATAGTGAAAAAACATAATTATCAATGAAAATAAAAATATATGTTGACTTTGTTTCATAATATTTACGAAATTTATGTAAAATTGGTTTATTTTTAACCTTTTCGTTTTTGAGTTGCTTACAAAATATAAAGAAACGACAATCGATTAATATCTATGATGATCTCTATTCAGTATATTTAAAATGGCAGACAAGAGTTCTTTTTAGTTTTGTGACCTGCTAACTACGAGGTCTCAATATTTTGAGACTAACGCTAGAGACTGTTTAGTGAATAGTAACTAGTCTCAAATTGAGACTTTGCCTCAAAATGTCTCAAATAGAGACTAGAGACTGGTTACAGAATCCCGCTATTATACTCATATATGTATATAAGGATTTAAAACTTCCGGGTGCCTGTATACCATATATGTATATACATATGTACTATATCGGTAAATCTTAGTAAAATTCAATGAACGTATAAAATGCATATACATACATACATACATATAAATTACACTGGTAGACACATAATTTGTGACCTGAAAATGCTTAGGTGTTTCTAATGCAGTTTGATGCCCAGAGAGAGAATTTTTCTATAACCCTCAGATATTCTGTAACCTGCGGATTGAGATTTTTCAATACCCAAAATTTCATTATACTTATTGCATCATCTCATATTTTCATACGATCAGGAATTTATCCAGTTCAGACCGGGGGCCCTATTCTGTATCTCGATTCGGAAATGTATTCTATTCGAAATTCGGATCTACTTTATAATTATGCGAAAGTTGTACCACCCTGTGCCAGAATAAGTACGTCCAATTTTCGTTTTTGCTTTCTACAACTCAAAAGCTAAAGAATATTTTATTCGAAAATTGGCTTGAAAATGCGAAAATCGAGTTACAGAATATAAAAAATCCGAATTCGAGTAAATTTTTTTTCGAATCGAGTTACAGAATAAGGCCCCGGTTCTGTCAGCTTGTTTGAAGTAAAAAGTGTATTTTCATTTTGTTTTACAAAGTTTATCAGTAGACTAACGGTGTCCGAATCGGTTACGTGTTCTATGTTTGGATAGCAAAACGTTTTTGAGTTCATATTCTTTTCCGTTTTTAAAAATACTGTGTTTAAGATTTTTAGGTACAATGCTTAGGCAGTGCGTACATTGTGCCAATAGTTTTTGTTATGTGTGCGGAGGACTAGCTCGTAAATCGAAAAAACGTACTTTTACTCCGCTTGTACTAAAAGCTTACGAACTGTATTTTGGTGTTAAACTTGGGGACCAAAACAAAGCATGGACCTCTCATATTTGTTGTAAAACTTGTGCATTAAAGGTATTGGACCGAAGTCTAAACATACGGTTAAGTACTGTAATTTACCATCAATGAATGGACAAAAACACTCTAGTACTGAAGGTATTCGACGCAGTATCCGCCGATACATTAAGATCTATACACTTTTGCATGCGTTTGAACACTGATTGAGGTATCTCCAAAGCATTCCTTTTGAACGCATCAAACGCCTCTTCACATATCGAAAACCGTTGATCTCTCAGTTTATTTTTTACGAACGGTAATTCGGTGCCAAGTCAGGACTACATGGAGGATGACTCATTAAATCGATGTTTTGAATACTCAAAAATGCAGTTGTTTCAGTTGATGTGCAAGAGCTAGCATGATGGTGGTGAAGAGTGATTTGTCTTCGGGGCTGGTTTTCCTGATTTCGTGAAAGATAACTGGCAAACAAATGATTGCATACGAGTACCACTCAGAATTTACTGTTCTGCGTTTCTGCTGTTATATAGTAAGTATTTTCATAGTCACATGTCAATGCAATGCATTAACAAAACATCGATGTTTTAGTCGATATGATGTATTGAAACTTGACATCGATGTTATGCGATCCATCTTATAAAAACATCGATGCATCGAAAGTAGTAATTTTACAGAAAGTAATAAAAAATTTATTTGAAAACTTAAAAAATGCAAGTTAAGTTACATTTGCTTATTTGCATCTGTTTATGAAATATATGGTAGTTATGCGAGTTTTTAAATAATATCATTAAAGAAAACTTTGCTAAATTGAGCTAACTCATATATTGGCCGAAATATCCAGTATTAAGTCACATGGAAGTTCGAAAATTTTTATATTAGTTATATGGGGGCTCAGGAAAGTATTGACCCGATTCAACACATTCTTATACACAGAAATACTATTGTCAGGAATGAATTCTTTCTGATTTTCAGTTGTACTATATATCTCACGCATTGGCCGATATTTTCGGATATACTATAGATACTGGATTCAATATATTCGGTATAAGGTGGCATATTTTAAAGGAATTCCTAATGCAAAATTGTATACCGTTATATTAATTACTTCTTGATTTGTAGGCATGATTGTAGTTCGATTTCGTCCATTCTTGCAGTGTGACATAGGAATATGAGAAGAATGCTATGTTCAAATTGAGTCGGAATCGGTCGGTCGGTCGTGATATTTCCGATTTCACCAAAAAGTGGGCGTTTCCTCATTTTCACACCGACTCCCATTGAATCCTTACACCGCCTTGGTGGTGAAATTTAATATCTTTGGTTATTGATTTAAGTTTTGTTTTGAACAGTTCCTTTATTTGGGGAGTGAGCGGGGTTATCTTCCAATTAAATTTTTTCACACTGTCGGTATGTGTTCTTATAACACCTGCGCTAAGTAAATATGGTTGTTGTACCTTTAGTGGTTTAGGAGATATGTATATTAAACTAATTAGACAGCGGAACCACTTTTTCAAATTTTTTGCTTACATTTTTTTCGGAATTTTCAGGTTTTCGGTTAATGGCGTTTTGTGAAATATGTGTACGAAGTTTGGTCACAATTTATTAAAGTTTACTCAAGTTATCGATTGCCCAGGCAGACATATAGATAACAATCACAATGCATGGTACCTTATTAATTTACTATATTGAAGATCATGTACTCAATTAGTTGTATTCATATACTTTCATCGTTTCTAAAGAAATTACTTTAAATACATTCTCAAATGATAAATATATGATATAAACTCAACCGCAGAGATGAAATGTAAGTGAGTTGATGTGGTAAACTAAAGAGTCAAAATTCTTTATATTAGGGATATAAGGCTTAGACAAATTCCATTAATATTCAGTAGTAAACCATATAATTTTCAAGTAAACTTATCCATTTAATTTTGTTAAAATATCTCACATTTAGACCAACCTCACGGTTTAGTCAGTTGGAAAGTCGGAATTTATTTTATACATATGCTATATTAGATTTTTATCTATGTATTTTTGAAAAAAGGACATTTTATTAAGACGCCACTTACTAATAATATGCCCATTTCATTAAGGTACACTTACCATCAACGATAAACATAGAATAAAGTGAGCCGGTTGTTTGAAAATCGTTATATGAGTTAGATGGGGGTTAGGGCAAGTTTTCATCATTTTAGGTACAAATATACATTGTATTAGTGAACCACGATATTTTGTTTTCACTAAGGTAACACACATATTTGTCGATAAATTTTTAATCAGATATATTCGTTGATGATTGATTTGCGAGCTGGAAAGTGAAAGAATTAGGTGATTTAAAATTATATTTATATATCTTAATTTATTTAGCAGTTATGGCATTTTATACTATATACAGAATTTGTCCGGAAAGTAATAGGACTGATTTTCTTCCGTCGCGACTGTACTTCGGAGTGTGCGCGCATCGCCTGGATTCGGTAGAGGGCGTTCCTAGCTAACGAAGGAGCGGCTGGTCAGTTGTCTTCGAGCATCTGGAGAGTCAGGACAAACATTTTCGCTCGACGTGTTTCTGTGAGTGGTGCAAGCCGAAAATGCAGCGTTCGTAAGAGCAGAGGACGCGATTAAATTCTGTGTGAAACTCGGTAAATCTGCGACAGGGACGTTTGATATGATCTAGTACGCTTACCCAGATGATGCTTTAGCAAGAAGTAGTGTGTTTCGGTGGCACCAGGCTTTTTTGAAGGGGCAAGAAGAAGTCGCTGATGAAGACCGGAACAATGAGCAAATCCAAAGTGAAAACAATGCCCATTGTTTATTTGACATCAAAGGCATCGTCCAACATGAATTTGTTCATCCTGGACAAACCGTCAACTCCAAATTTTACGTGGAAGTCCTCAAGAGACTCAAACGAAGGTCATTCGGGTCCGACAAGACATCGCATCCGATTGGATGTTGCACCACGACAACGCCCCGCTTGAACAGCTACCGAACTAAGACCGGAATCCCAACGCTTTCGCAGCTGTCATACAGCCCAGATGTGGCTCCCCATACCATACCATACAACAAGCACAAGGCTATTCCGGAGAAGCCCTCCGTGACGCCTGCAATGCATGGAAATTGCGCTGGCATGCAGAAGGAGTCTATTTAGAAAGTTTTTAAAAAATTGTAACGATTGGTTCAATAATTTTTTTTAAATCGACTTAGTCCAATTACTTTCCGGACAAACCCTATATTTTCGATTTAAGGTGTTTTGTGGGCATTTGTAGGGTTCGATTACGCCTATTACGAACTCGTCCTCACTTCTTTGCCAAGAAATATGTCTTCAGTTTTATTGAAGCTACAGCTTGTACAGACAAACGGACAGACTGACATCCAGTTTTCATATATATGCATAACTCTTTATTTACTATTACTTTTAGGTGACACAAAAATCGTTAGATGAACAAAACTATTTTCCTATGAAGTAACATGTTGCAAGATTACAAAAACGCAAGTACTTGATTATTTGACTTTTCCACATAAATTTGAGGTTATGTGAGAAAAGTCTATATACAAAATTTATGTATCTTTTTATTAACGACAAAATTTTTTTCTATGGGACTCATAGTTTTGTAAACTATTTTTCTTTTAATGTTTTTAATTTTAACTATCGTTTAAGATGGGTTTAATCTTACTTTGAAGCTCTTTCTTTTTTTAACATTTTCAAAGACTTCTTCTCTAGTCTATTTACGGCAAATAAGATATTTTATGAATATGGGAAATTTATTTTGTAGAAAAATATAAAAAAAATTTAAATATGTACATAAGTATCACCTTTTACGGTTTAAGGTTGGACTTTAATCTCGAATAACTTCTAAACGATTTGACTTAACAAAATATCAATTCAAAGCTGTTTTGTAGATCGTTAAATTCTCTAAAAGGATATGATTATTTTAATTTTCAGTACACAATAATTTGTACAATTAAACATGCAAAGTAAATAGCAAATATTCGTTTGTTATTTATATGGGAAATCATAAATCGTAATGCGTCACTTCCTAATGTTAAGAAAAAGGTTTTTTTCGTTAAGAACGAATCTTTTGTTTCACCCTAATTGTATTAATATTATAATTATTAGAATATAACAGTATGTATAATTCAATTTCGATTTTTTTAATACGTTGTTTTGAATTTTAGGTGACGACATATTTCTTATACATTTGTTTAAATCCTTAAAAAATATACAAACAATTATTTGCACATATGATAATGGACTCGATCCTAAATACTTATAATACTATTTTACGAGAAACTTTAGAGTACAGCAAAGGGAAAAATAACAACTATTGACAATGGTCAAGGTTCTAGTGCAGATCAAAATTATTTTTCTCCACAGCAAAATGTTGATGATAGTAATGACAACGACGCGGAGATCGTTGTTCAAAAACAAAATCTATGCAAATATCGCCGATCACAGTGATTAAGAGCTCCATTGAACAACTTCATATCTTTGCAAAACAACAAAAACTTCGGATTATTCAATAGGGGTATTCTCTTGCTCTTGCAAAACCCTTGCACGGTGCAAGAATTGCATATATTTTCTCTTGGTGCACCGACACAACAACAAACACACGCAGAAAATTATTTGCAATGGCTGCAAAATATGTCGGACCAAAACCCATGTATATTTGTGTGCAATGTCACAACCTTGTTTTAGCTGTCATTTTACATGAAGACATATTACGTCGTTAAATTGTTGAGGAAGGTAAGTTTTAAATAGATTTTATAATTTTTATTTAAATTATAAAGATTTGTTACAGTTTCTTTGTTAAAAATGTATGCAGAAGGTGCGCCAATTCACAATAGCCATGCATAAAAGTCATTCACAATAAATTGACCGAATCAGCCGTTCATATATCACTAGATTCTGCAATGGGTGCTCTCGTGCCCTTGTATATTTCGGTATAGTATTTTTACAATCTGCAATCTTGCAAGAGCAAGCGAATACCCCTAATACGAGTATAAGGAATTTCTATTGGCTTAAAATTTCACTGTGCTTCAAAGTCGGACTTTGATGTTGCATGTCATATACTTAAACTTGAAAACATAGAATTCTATACTTATGCTACTTGACACGAAAAACCTCTTGCATTTTAGGCTTGACTATTTTCAACCGAGCACCATTGAACATGCTCTTATTCAATGGGGCTTAAATGTCAAAAAGTTAAGCTATGTAGTTTAAAAACGAAGGTGAAGTAACAGTGTACTGATTATATATGTGATCTCTTTGGTCACACAATCGATATCCATGAACGAATGTAGAAAAGCCTATTCCATCATTATGATTACGTTAAAGTGAAGCCTACGACGCATATATGTAAATTATTATACTCGTTTATACCCACAACAGCCATTTTGAGATATAACAATTTCTTGGTAAATCTAGTGTTAAAATCCGCAATAAAGACTGAAATAACCTACATTCGACATTAGAGGATAGGTCTTCCCCCTCTCAGAACATAAAAAAAGATTTAATGAAGAAATATTCAATCATTCCAAAGTTGAAAGATTCCAAATTTTAAAAATAACAAAATTAATGAATTTAATTTTCCTATTAAATTCATTAAATTCGTTCAAAACATTTAAAAAATCGTAGTATCGCAGTTCATATTGGTAGAGCCAGTCCTCATATCTCGAAATCCCAGTTTGATGTCTTCAAGGCGCTTGTTTGTCCTCTTTGCAGTGCAATATGTATTTATACTGCAGATTTTCTCTATTTAAATAAATGCACTACATCAATATTTGCAGGTGGTACAGTGCGTAAATGGGCGACATCGGACAACAATCACGCTTTCTTCCCATATAAGGCAATTTTAAAATCAAATATCAATAAATATAAAGGAATACACTTTGTACGAATAATGCTTTTAAAGTATGCCACCCTATTACCAAAAATTGTCCAAATCTAACCAAACTGTACCTTATTGAATCTCGGAGAATATTTTATTAGCATGTGACATGTTAATATTGTGTAATATTGGCAAAAGTAGATAAAAGCTTTATACGAGTATTTATACATGTATATTCTTAAATTTTTTCTTCAAATAGGTTTTAGTTTCTTAGATGGTGTCATAATTTAGCTTATATCATAATAATCATTGTTATAATTAAGAAAATGAGACAATTATGTTTAAACTCTTATTTTAATTATTAGTCGACAGCACTTTTATATACATAAATTTGTCAATAAATAAATGTTTAAATAAAAAATTCTTATAATAGAAAAAGATAAGGAATTACATACTCTTGATAACTATGTATGCATGCTATTGCGGGAATTAGGAGAAAATCCCTTTCTTGAAATTTATTGATAACATATACTATATTCCTTTATGCGGCGTCATGTAATCAAATGAAATAGCAATATTCACACTAGGGCGGGTCGATTTAAAAATCGCCCATTGCTCTATGAAAATCATATTCTAGGGATCAAAATAAGAAACTTTGCCGAAGGAACCATACCTCTAAAACGAATTTTGATGTCCCCCAATTTGGGTCGAACTTTTGGGTAGGGGCAAATTTTGAAAAATCCCACTTTGACCCATTTAGAGTGCTCCAATCGAGTCCACTTTGGACGGCCGATCCACCCATGCCAGTGGCACACCCCCTGGAACTCCCTGGGGGGTTCCCCATACAATCATTTCAAAAAATCACCATTTTTGGCCTTTACATGAAAAAATCAGCTAAATGGCTATGTTTTTTATTTATTTCTATTTATTTATTTATAATAATATATATTTTTTCTCTTAAGAAATTTATTTAGTCAGAACATATGTAAATGAAAAAGTTAATTTAAGTGAGTTATAGAAAAGAAACTAAAAAAAAATTATTGTTTGAAGTCTTTTTACTTTCAAGTCTGGGCAATTTCGCACGGCTCTCTAATTTCGTCGCCATAACAGCCTCTACATTTTCCGGTATAACCCGCTTGGAAACGCTAGCTAGCATTTGAACATGTCGTTCCGTTCCTTGTATGTGTGATGGAATTTTTGAATCATTAAACGGTGGATCATCTTGATTTAAATATTCTTTCAATGTATCATACGGAATGCTTCACGTGAATGGTGGTTTAAATACGATATTTATATCATTCAAATTGATCATTTCCGTATAACTTGTGCAATTAAAGTTTATATCTGGTTTTTTATAAACTCTAAGTTCCATTGGCTCGTCAACATCGGTTCAATAGCGTAGAATTTTCTTGATGACACAGTCGCGCTTTTCTTTCCTATCATCAAACAACATTGACAACAAGATATTTTCCGAATGCGCTTAATATGAATTATCTTTAATTACTTGATTGACAATTTTGCGTAAACGAGGTTCTAGAAATCGTGACCAACCAATGAACTTGAAAAATAATGCACTGCCGTACACGACAGAGCTGTAATACTTGATATTGAAGTACATTGGCACATAACATTTAATTATAAATTCAATCAGAATTCTTAAATTTGCATCTGGATTTTCCGTTGTCACATATAATCGCAATAATCTAGCGGCCTTGGTGAGCCACCGAGAATGTACAATTTTCCCTGGTTTGATGTTAGCCAGATCCACCGGAACCACGCCGCTAGAAATTGCATGGGCCATATCGTATAAGTACTTCGAATCGGTGGAAAATTCTTTTTTTTCTGGAGCAGGGGGCATATTTTGCAACTCAATTTTCTGGAAGCCGTCCACCACCTAAAAATATATAATAATAAAATAATTAAAAATGGTTGACAATTATAATAAATGAGTGATAGCAATAACTTACCGGAAGAGTTTCACAAGTTTCGATTTGGCGGCTCAGTTTTCCGGTTTCCGATCTTGGTCCAGTGCTGGTTGATTTATCCAAAGCTTCAAACAAATGCCGAAACGGAAGTTCGTTGAAGTGTAGAAGGCAAACAAACCAATGCAATGGTCTTTTTAACAGCAATTCGAATCGTAGTATAATTCCACCGTGTGGGCCAGTGTTTGTTGGCTCACCGTCAATGCATATTCCAATTAATGTATCCAGTGATATATTTTTATCGTTGAAAAAACCATTTAATTTGGTTGTTTTGTATTCAGCGGTTTCATGTTCCAGTCTTACGTAACCAATCAATTCAGAATTGGGTTCTCTCAAAATAACAAGATGAGGTTCTTTCACCATTCTAGTATGATACTTCTCATCAATTTTATCTATCGTTAAAGTATCATCTTTTCTGCCATCGAATGAAAACGCTAACAAATTGGTATCATCTAACCGTTTATGAAGCACTTCTTGTCTGCATTTCTCTTTTGCTCTGCGAACTTTCGATTTATCCATGATGAGAGGTTTCCCATGCTTATCTTTAATTTTAAGATCTTGCAAAAGAGCGGTTCCCAATGCTGATGCTACTCTGTCAGGCACACCAAATCTGTCACATACCAAGGCAAAGTTAAAACAATCGTAAGCGGTGCGTATGTTGAATCATCGGGATCTTGGTATGTTGGCATTGATGACATAGACGTTGCTCCTTGCTCTTCAGTTTCCATCATTAATGCATTCATTGTTAGTCTTCTCTGATTATGTTGATCGTGCATGAACTCTTTGAGGCGTTCGGGAACCCAGCCGCATGCACATGGAGCTGCCTTCAAATCGCATTTACATGTTCCAATGTAAAAAATTGTTTCCAGAGATTTTACATACTCTGTAAATTGTTGGGTGTTGTTTCTTCTCTTAATTTGCTCTTGATACTTCTCAAGCAATTTATTCAATTTATTACATACACCTTTTTTCTGCATTATTTCTATACCAAGTTTTTCCCAAATTCCAATCAACTTATCTTGTACTTGAATAGTGAATGATTTATGGGAAAACTTTTTATACTCTCACAACAATGTTGCTAAGGAGAGTATTATAGTTTAGTTCACATAACGGTTGTTTGTAAGTCCTAAAACTAAAAGAGTCAGATATAGGGTTATATATACCAAAGTGATCAGGGTGACGAGTAGAGTCGAAATCCGGATGTCTGTCTGTCCGTCCGTCCGTCTGTCCGTCCGTCCATGCAAGCTGTAACTTGAGTAAAAATTGAGATATCATGATGAAACTTGGTACACGTATTTCTTGGCTCCATAAGAAGGTTAAGTTCGAAGATGGGCAAAATCGGCCCACTGCCACGCCCACAAAATGGCGAAAACCGAAAACGTATAAAGTGTCATAACTAAGCCATAAATAAAGATATTAAAGTGAAATTTGGCACAAAGGATCGCATTAGGGAGGGGCATATTTGGACGTAACTTTTTTGGAAAAGTGGGCGTGGCTCCGCCCCCTACTAAGTTTTTTGTACATATCTCGGAGACTACTATAGCTATGTCAACCAAACTCTACAGAGTCGTTTTCTTCAGGCATTTCCATATACAGTTCAAAAATGGAAGAAATCGGATAATAACCACGCCCACCTCTTATACAAAGGTTATATTGAAAATCACTAAAAGTGCGTTAACCGACTAACAAAAAACGTCAAAAACACTAAATTTTACGGAAGAAATTGCAGAAGGAAGATGGTGGGCGTGGCCTCGCCCACTTATGGACCAAAAACCATATCTCAGGAACTACTAGACCGATTTCAATGAAATTCGGTATATAATATTTTCTTAACACCCTGATGACATGTACGAAATATGGGTGAAATCGGTTCACAACCATGCCTTCTTCCAATATAACGCTGTTTTGAATTCCATCTGATGCCTTTTCTGTATAATACGAGTATATACATTAGGAACCAATGATGATAGCGGAATAAAACTTTACAAAAATACGGTATTTGAAAAATATGTAAATGACGTATAATGAAATCTCGATTATCACTTTATCATGCGAGAGTATAAAATGTTCGGTGACACCCGAACTTAGCCCTTCCTTAATTGTTTTGTTCTGTTTTAGCACGTTCGCTTAAGTAAAAATAATATCTCAAGATATCCAGATGGGTTGGTAAATTAAGATCAGTCAAATCAGTAGACACACCAAAAACAGTAACATCATGCTTGGGTATATGACTCATTGGGTTTTCGATAGTTGTTGATGTAGTTGCTTCATCTTGCGGTGTAGAGGATGGGAGATTCATTGTAAACTTTTTGATTTGGAATGGTCACTTCACTTATTATTTTTCTTGAAATACCATAGTGGTTATTGCTTTAGTTCTCCTCACTTTCAGAGGTAATAAGAGTGAAATGGTAATTTCAATTCTATTTCAAAATTTCCTACCCAAAAGTTCGACCCAAATTGGGGGACACCAGAACTCGTTTCAGAGGTATAGTTCCTTCGGCAAAGTTTCTTATTTTGATCCCTAGAATATGATTTTCATAGAGCAATGGGCGATTTTTTTGCGTCCCCACAAATCGACCCGCCCTAATACACACATATATGCAAATACTTATGTACATATATGTATGTTCATACAGGGTCTCTCTCGAATGTAATAAGACTGATTTTCTTCCGACGCGATTGTATACTTCCGAGCAGCTACCTAACCAAGGCCTGGTTCCCCCGGACTTTTTTGTTTCCTTGCAAGGCTATTCCGGAGGATGAGTTCCGTGACGCCTTCAATGCTTGGAAATCGCGCTGGCAATATATATTCAATAATATTTTTAAATCGAGTCAATTCTATTATTTTCCGGACAAACCATGTACATATGTGGCTTAGATTCTGAAATTATATGAACGCATATTTTAGTTAAGCCTTCGAAAGAAGTTGATATCTTTGCAGTTCTATGGAGCCCTTAAAAAATAATTAGAAGACGATAAGATCAAACAATATGACGGCCTACTTTCCTTGTAACGTTACTTTGAATTCAAAAATCTCAAAAAATTATTTTGACACTTTTAGAAGGGGAAAAAGTATAAACATGTGTAGCTTCTATAACTTACACATGTTTATACTATGAATACTAAAATCTGAAGTATCAATGAAATGTTAACTTTTTTTTCGTAGTTCATGCTAATAAAACGAAGAAACTGTACTTGATTCACGGCCTGCTCAAACCCAAAATGGGCATATTTTTGTATTTTACTAAGGTATATTATAGGTCATTTAGTTTAATAACTATATTTTATTTCCCGTCAGCGAAGTAATGTATCTCACATGAGATATATCCGACATAAACTTAACCGAAGAGGCTAAATTTAATATATCGAGTTGATGTGCAAAATGTCAACCAGAAGATCGGAATTGATAGTATTGACCATATATGTATACGGCATAAGGTCAATTGGATGTTTGAAAATATTTTAACAGGTTTATGGGAGATAGGTATGTTGCCTATTTTTGGCTTTACTACATAGTATTATTAATAGAAAAAGATGGTTTCCGAGTTCTATGTATATTAAGGTACATCACATACAATCAACAATACATATACTTATAAGGAGTAATATCAATCGGATGTTTCAAAATATTGATATATCTTATATGGAGCTAGGGCAAGTTTTCACCAGATTTAATCGAATTTAGACACAGAGATGCTTCGTTAAAAGAAAAATGCGTTCTCAAAATTTAATTAAGATAATTCATATACACTCAGTCCTTTTTTTACGCGATTTTTGGTTTTGCCACTAATCGCGTAAAAATGGTTAGTTTTCCAATATTAAATGACGAATTGGTTCCGAATATAAAAAATATCGCGTATAACAAAATATACGCGCAAAAAAATATTCAAAAACAATACAATAAGTTTCAAATTTCAGACTTATGATTTATTCATTAATAACAAAATAAAAAATACAAAACAAAAACCATATATAAAAGAGACGAAAATAGAAAATAGGTAGATTTATTGAAAAAAGCGTTGAATGCTGTTTAATCACTGTCATTATCCGTAGTGGAAATTATTCTTAGCCGCTTATTTTGATGGCCGGCACTGATATCACTAGAATTTCTATCAGAATCAATAGTAAGAACTATGGATTGATGTTCTGATTGACTTAGCATCTCCGAGTTTGAATGCTTCTTTTTGGACCCAATAAGTTCCGATGTAGTTCTTTATATCTTAACATGCAGAGACTCAATTCTTTTTGAAAAATTCGTGCACGTTCGGCATCAGTATCATTTGCTACAAAATAATTTTCCAATTCTGCTGCAAGTTTAAGACCAAGCAAAAAACGAAAAAAAGCAATCGCGTTAAAGTGAGAAGCTCGCGTAAAAAAAGGAATTTGCGCTGCGAAAATAACCGCGTTAAAGTGAAATAGCGTAAAAAGAGATCGCGTAAAAAAAGGACTGAGTGTATTGGCCAATATTTGGGGTATAAAGTCAGCCGGAAGTTTGAAAAATGTTCTATTAGGTACGAGTATATGAGGGCTGAGTAATATTAATTATTTGAGACATACCATTGTAAGAAAGAATTATCCCTGAGTTTAAATTATATATATCACACATTAACCGCTATTTTCAGAAATAATTAAGCAATAGGCTGTGTGGTCTACATTTCCGGCATCTGGGGATTGAATAGTTTTAGTTCGATTTGGACAATTTTTAATCAGTAAGTGGCAATATTCAAACAAAGTTTTTCCGGACATATTGAGTAGTTCTTGATTTTTATACTACGAAAAGAATGAATCAGATGGATTTTAAAATCAGGGTCGCTAAGGAGAATCGAAACAAGTTATATACGTGAGACTCGTGTTCATGTATTTAAAAACGCATGTCTCACATTGTGTTTCTGCCTCGTGTCGATCGAGTTAGTTTATGTGCTGCTGTCTAAAAATCGTACAACTACGGAATTAGGTAAAAACCGCTCTCTTTAAACTGTATTTTGACAGTATTATAGTGGGATCATTCTTTTTACTTGTAGAACTGTCAGTCTGGTGGTGAATTGACGTCTGTCATTAAAAGTATTTTCTTTCGAAGAACGAACCTCGGCCCTCGACCAAACAAGTTACGTGTATATTCCCCTAAACCTAATTATGTCTTTACACGGTATACATTGATCATTCTCCCAAGTTTATGCTATTGGCAATTGCTCTGACCATTGTTCACAAAAGGGAATTGACGAGACGAGTTGAAATCCGAGTGACTGTCTACGTCCGTGCAAGCGATTACTTGAGTAAACTTAATGAAACTTGGTACATTAATTCCTTGGCACCAAGGAAGATTGGCACAAAACCCCATTAGTCGAATATTATAAAGTGCTATAACTAAGCTCCGAATTAAGATACTAAACTCTGAATTGATACTAACCATATCTCCTAAACTAAATTTGCTGAGGGTAAATCTTTTTGGCATCCCTACTCACCCTGTGAAAATAGTTAATTTCGGATTCATTCAATTTTGTTAAAAATACTAAAAGTTAATTTTATTTGGTTTAATTTTTGCGAAATATGTTCATATCACGAATTTAGAAGAATTTCCTATTTGTGTATATAAGCCAGTTTACTGGTCTCATACGAGTAGCATTGAAAATGACATGGCGCAAATTCTACATTTATGTAAGTATGTGATTTTATACGCATTCGAAGCAAGCGAATGCGAGTCACTGATGATGACAGAAATTAAATTTACACATGTTCCTGTATTTATGAATATCATATTAATTTTTTCTTACCTTAATAGTTGAATAACCAATTCTTCTGGTTAACAATAAGGCTATTTCACATAAATGTTTTTATTTCCTGAACTTGTCTTTCATTTAATTTACATAATTTTTAAGCAGATCTTTTTTTCTTAAGTAACTATAATTGTGCAAATACACATTATATACGCAATTAAATAAATAAACATTAATTCTTGTTCTTAAAATATGTTTGTTTTTCACTTATTTTAAAGGTTAAGGAACTAACCTATTTTTGCATACGACCGATGTCTCTTTGTACACGTTTTTTCTGGAACCAATCTAAAGAAATAAAAAATTTTACACCCGATATGGTTCGAAAGGTCTTTACAGGTGCCGGTGTTAAAATTGGACGTTGAGCGTGTCACCGCCAACATTTAGGTGAAAATCAATATCCAGGATCTATTCGACAATATTATCGAAATTCAACGAAATTCGGCAATATTATCGAAATTTATATATATGCGAAAATGGCCGTAATCAGTCATAAACCACGCCGATTCCTCATATAATGTTCTTTTTAATTCCACATGATTCTTTCATTTCAAGTATTAGATTAGATAAGTAAATGAGAATTGCACCGCGACCGAAGGGCGCGCTTCATTTCCAGTATACAAATCAATGCATCCGGATAAAACCTTGCACGAATAGTGCATTTAATGTAAAAATCGGACCAAAACTATTTAACCCTAAATACCAAATACGTGGACCCTAGTTCCTATTGTGAAATTTTTTTCGAAAATATTGGTCAATCACTGAATTCTAAGTTAAGTCTTCCTCCATACACTAGTCGTTGAAATCTTATACAAGGTGTGTTCCAAAGTAAACAAGACTTTTTGAATCTAGCGCCCCTGCTTTTTTTTATATACGAGAAGGAAACATCGAAAGCCTGGTCCCCATGTCAGTGTGGAACTTTAATCCGAACGAAACCTCCTACCGTCCTGTACCGTTCCCCCCGGTACCACCGTCAAGTATTACGTCGGGAGGATGGTTGAGTGACACTCATGCGTACGTGGTGGTCAAAATGCATTCAGTTACAAATTGCATTTACTTGGCCGCCACCTCCGTTGGTCACGATAACCCCCCTCGTACATCGTTCATCGCCAGCCCTTCCCGTCACGTCAATGTTAGTTACATTTAACGGCTCTCTTCTCCGCCGCTGTTCGCTAGCACGTTGGCGATTTCATAACCCTGGCTGCCACTTCGCAAGCAGCTTTCCACTTCTCTACTGATTCGACCATTTGGTTTACCAAGTTATCAGGAGTTGGGTCTACACCGCACGAATTTTTTAGTGTTGCCTCTCATGATTATATTTCGGGCAATAGAAAGAATGTGTGTTCGGGTCAGGTAGGGAAGAGTGCCGAAACTATTCTCTCAATTATTGAGGGGGAGGTTGGCATTTGTCTACCAGTGGGAGTTTTCCCATTACCGTTTTATAAGCGAGTCCCCAAGCGTTGTTTTCGACAACGTCGCACAGTTTAAGGAAACATCCCTGCTTACTTTTTAATTGCCTGTTTTAGCAATTTTCTTTTGTCCTTGAAGTGTTTTTGGAGAGTGATGTATTCAGAAGTACCACGTAACCTTTGGTACAAGCGTCTTGCGATTGTCTCGAATATGCCATAATACAACTCATAATCGAGCGAGCAGCTTTGTTAGCCGACAACAGATTGTCGGGAAGTGTAGTTGGTCTGAAGGCTTCTTCAAAGAGGTCTGGGTCGAATGTTTTGAGTTGCCAGTTCCTTTTTTTGGGTCGATAAACTCTGTCGTGTCTCATCCGAGGCTGGTTGTTACTGTTCATTGGCCAATTAAGAAACTCTGTCGTGCGTGTGTAGTATTTATATGGAATATAATTGTGTAGTGATCGCTACAAGTGTCATGGTCGCTGGATAATACGCCTATATTCTTCGTCGCTAAGGCTAGGATGTAAGTAGCAGCTGTATATATTAATATTATTGACAAAACCATCTGAAGAGAAAGGGGATTACATTTCCATATAGCCGCTTTCTTTCGAGTGTCACTTATCCAGGTTACGCCTTGTCCGATTTTGTATGGTTCGCTTAGTAGAACCACATCAATTCGCTTTTCGGCTGACTGTTTTAAAAAGTCGTGTGCCACTTGGCAATGGTTTCCATTAAGTTGTAAGAACCTCATGTGACCTGTTGAGCTGCTTTCTTGTATATTGGGCACCTGACGCTTCCTGCTCAATTTCTTTTGTACCGGCTTTCAAGCAGAGCAAACATTTTGGTATGATATTGCAGTCCTTTGCCGGACTGTAGTCGAGACATTTAAAGCATCGCTGTGATTGCCTATATTCTCGTATGCGGTAGCTTACCCATCCAACTTTCAGCATTTTAGTCACTAGGAGCTGTCTAACTGCTTCGACCGGGAGTTTAATAAGTCTTTCTCCAGCTCTTGATTGACGAGATCGTCAGTTCAGGGTTTCCTAATTCTCTCTGCAGGGCAGAGGGTCAGAAGCTTAACGTGACTTGACCGTTCCCCCAAGACATTTTTTCATGGTTTCCTTAGAGTCGGTTGGAATCACTGCTCCGCTCAATTGTAGCAACATTTCACCACTTTGTGTTTTGCGTATCTTTGTCACGATAGTTCCGAATCCGCCGAGTGTTGAGTCGGACTTGATTTTCCGTAGCATCTCCGCATAGGAAAGGTCCCCGTTTTTTGATATTAAAATCTCTTGGGGTTGTATTTTTGGCAATTTTGCTGTCTTCTGGTTGCCTTCCTTAGCTACTATATTCCACTGTTCCTCCATTGTCTTTGTTGTTGTTGTTGCTTTATTAATGGACCCTTTCGTTGGCTGCGTGCCTAATTGTGTTATTGCTGGCGACTTTACAGGGGCTTCAAACATTTGCGCAGTAGAAATATCATTTTCTATTTCTGTTTGTTTGAACTAATCAATTAGGCTTGTTCTTGCTCGGGTTTTTGGTAAATTGATACAAGATCGTCGGCTTCGTTGTTGAGTTTGCTTCTCCGCTATTGGTTCGTCGCTGAGTGTAATGCGACCTCTTTTTGTCTGGGCGGTCGGGTGGATAGCCGACTCTCTAACCTCTGCTACTACTTGTTTTTACAATTGCGAAATTTTGTCTATTATGTTTCGCATATGCTGATTTACATACCTTTGTTTTTGGCCATGGGTCAGCACGATTAACTCTTCTATTAGTATGCCTAGACCATCAAGAGCGAACTCTCCTTCGCTCACACTTATTGCATCTTCGTTTCTAGTGGTGCCTTGTGTTGGCAGGTCGGCGCTGGCTTTATTATTTGCCATTGTGATGTTATTTGATGGAGTCACATCGTGAGTGGCCGTATTTGATGGGGTCACCTCTTCTAAAGTGTCTGGTGTGTCTGGGCGCTTTGTCGATCAGGCGATCGGATGGTCTTGTTGCTCCTTGTAAACGGGCTACAATCCTCATTGTTACCAAAGATGGCATCTGTTGCTTTAGGTTTAGCTGACATTTCTCAGCTATTCATATAGCAGTCCGCTAATCTAGCTGTTGCTCGAAAATTCCTCAGCGTGAAACGTCAGGAATTTCTCTTTGCGTGGGTTGTGGATTGTGGGATCTAAACAGGTATCAAAGGGAGAGCTAAGAAGATGCGCTCTTCGCGATTTCCCTTTTGTGCAAACCTTCTCCCAAATAAATACATATTTATTAAGTGTTTTAACACTCACCGCTTTTGTAGCTTAATTATGCTCAGTTTTTTTTATTAGCTTGAGCTGATGTGGACACTGTGTGTGTTTCCGCGCTCTTAGGAACTAATTTAGAATTATTTCCTATCGTACTTGATGCCATAAACGGAGCACCAAAAAAACACGTCACGTCACTAACTCGCCTCTAACTATTATTCGCCCCTGGTGGCGCCATCTATATGTCGACTAGTGCGTTAGAATCTGCTATCTTTATCGATTTTCCAGGGAGAATTTCATGACATTTCACCTATTGGAAGTGAAGTTATTGCGTTTTAAGTGTCAGTATGTTTGTGTTATCGGTGCGAAAATCAGCTTCGAACAACATTAAGTTTTGTTTTAAAATTGGTAAAACTTTTACCGAAACGTTTCAATTGATGAAACTAGTTTATGGCGATGATTACCATAACAGCGTTTTAAAGTGGTCGTGAGGACATAAATGACTATCAACATGTGTGCCAACCAAAATCCATGATCACCGGAAATTTCAACGAAACTGTGCGTGAATTAATCAAAAATTAGTCGAAATCATCATTGAAATTCACGGAAATGGAATTAAACATCTCCAAAACATCGATTTATCGCATTTTGACTGAACAATTGGACTTACGAAAGGTGTGTGCAGGGTTTGTTCCGCACAAATTGACTGACGACCAAAAATTGCTCAGAATCCAACATTCGAAGGACATCTTGTGACCGATTATTTGACCAAAAATCACATTTTAACCATTAACCACTCCCCGTATTCACAGGATATGGCACCGTGCGACTTCTTCCTTTTCGGAAAAATGCATCTGCCCATGAAAGGAAAGCGTTATGCAGACGTAGAGGCTAACCAAAAGGCTTGCTACGGCATACTGGTGGCCATACCGGCCAACGACCTAAAACACTCGCTCAACATGATTTTGGACCATGCAAAAAACTGTATTGAAGCAGAAGGATACTATTTTTAAATAATAGATTTTGCCGAAAAACCATTTGTTCTGTTATTTTTTTTAAGTCCTGGTTACTATGAAACTCACCTTGTGCTGACGAGTCGTAGAGAAATGCTTGGTGTTATATTTTTTGAATCTTGAATTTAACGAACCATTCCGACACATACTATATTATGATATTAATTCTCATTCCTGCACATTTGATTTATCTCATTCACTTTTCGAAATTAAAAATACCATACTGCTTTCTCTCGATAAAAAAAACCGTAAAAACTGTTTATAACGTGTTTTAAATCTTAGTTGTTGAAATTTTTGATTCTGTAGCTGAGCAGTGTTAGATCCCGACGCTTAAAATATATAGTAGAAATTCGGAAGAAAACTTTCCTGATAATAGTATGCTTGTATGTAAAAAAATATGTTGAATCGGAGAAATAATTACCTTGACCACATATCTCTAATACATGGTTTGTCCGGAAAGTAATAAAACTTAGTCGTTTAAAAAAATGTATTAAACCAATCGTTACAATTCTTCAAAAACTTTCAAAATATGCAGAAGGAGCGCTGCCAGCGCAATTTCTGAGTATTAAAGGCGTCACGGAAGGCATTCTCCGGAATAGCCTTAAGAGTCGAGTTGCATGCTGCTTGGATCCCATTTCATCGGCCTTTTCAGGCAAGGAAACAAAAAAGTCCAGGGACCCACATCTGGGCTGTATGGCGGCTGCGGAAACGTTGGGATCTCGGCCTTGGTTAGGTAGCTGTTCACAAGAAAGGCGGCGTGAGCCGGGGCGTTGTCCTGGTGCAACATCCAATCGGCTGCGATCTCTTGTCGGACCCGATTGACCCTTCGTTTTATAATATCTATTTTCAATGAAAATGGATAGAAGATAAACATTGCGGTTATTAGCCGCCTAATTTTTATAAAACCATTTTTTATTATTATACAAAAACATATCAACAGGTTAACATAACATAACATCATAACATACAAATTCTTGTTTTATTATTGAAAATTAAAAAAAAAATCAGTGTTGGTTGTTTTTCATTCACAATAGATTAAAATTGGGCATTTATAACAATGTTGCCCACGAGAACGTCGCTAATGCACTAAAATTGTGAGGATTAAATGGGAGTTAGCAACGAAGTTCTCTTCACTACCTCCTGAATTAATCAGGACTAACGCTGCTGTCTATCAATGCTATAAGCGAACATTTTTACTTACCACAATTTGTCGTAGTGAGAATTTTGAACAAATTCACTCTAGTCAACTATAATACATATCTACATACTTGTATATCAGTAAATATATAAGGTTGAGTGAGTTTTTCTGAACATATTTTAGTTAAATGTGAAAAATAGTTAATTTCGGTCCAGATGTCCCTATAAATCTCTTTTATCAAATGTAAAGATTTTCGTTCTTTAAGCTGACTTTATATGCTTATATTATTTAATGAAATTGAGGGAATATCTTTAGAACATTACAATTTAAGCAAAAAACTTGCAAATTTCGAACTGTCTCTTTCACTTCAATCCATCATCTTGTACTAACAGCTTGTTCAATATATGTTTTTCAGGTGCTTTTCTAATACCGTTTATGGTGATGTTGATACTGGAAGGTGTGCCGTTGTTTCTAATAGAACTGGGTATTGGACAACGTATGAGACTTGGCGCACTTGGTGTTTGGAACACTATACACCCTTGGCTGGGTGGTATTGGAATATCATCCTGTATCGTAACCCTGTTTGTAGCCTTATATTATAATGTTATAATAACCTGGGTATTCTTCTATTTATTCAACAGTTTTCGAGTGAGTTAATGATTAATATAAAAGTCACAAATTAAATTACACGTGAATTCATTTCTTCCTTTTATAGTATCCTTTACCCTGGGCTTCCTGTCCTACAAATGGCACGGTTGAAGTAGAGGAATGTGCCCGTTCATCAGAAACGGCGTACTTTTGGTATAGAACAACATTAGATGCCGCACCATCGATGGATGAACCAGGCGGCTTAAAGTGGTGGATTGTCCTCTGTTTGTTCCTATCTTGGACAATTGTATTTTTTATTGTAATGAAAGGCATTCAAAGTTCCGGCAAGGTTGTGTACTTCACATCGCTTTTCCCGTATATTGTGTTGACAATTTTTTTTATACGAGGAATTACATTAAGAGGTGCCAGTGCTGGTCTTATACACATGTATACACCGAAAGTGGAGAAACTGGCCGATCCGACAGTATGGTTGGATGCAGCGACACAAGTTTTCTACTCTTTTGGTCTAGCTTTTGGATCGCTTATAGCATTTGGAAGTTACAATCCGCCCAAAAATAATTGTGTACGTGATGTCCTTTTAGTATCGGTGTGCAATGCTATCACCGCCATATACGCAAGCGTCGTAATATTTGCCATTCTCGGATTCAAGGCAACGGTCAATGTGGATCGTTGTATCGAACTGTAAGTGTCACCAGAAAACGTTGGTTCCATCTGGTTTTTGCAATTCAATTTCTTAATACAAGCGTATTCGCAGTTCGCAACCATTTCGAGCTAGTCATAATTATTTGTTGTAGCTGCACATCCATTATAGAAATAATAGGCATACGGAGAATGGAAGGGTGTGTTGTGAATAAATCATATCAATAGAGCTTTGATTCTTCAATTAAAAGACAAAGCAGTGTATAATTGAAGCAATTGAAATTCACCAATTGTTTATTTCCAAAGAGTGCACATTAGGGTCGTACATAGAGACGAGCGTGTATGCTATTCCAATATCAATTTTAGTATTTTGCAATGTTTTCTCAACTTTAAACTTCGATAGGAAACTTTTTTTTGTTTAATTCTATGTACTAGTTCTTACAAGATTCGTTCGAGTTAGTATATTTACATTCAAATAAAATGGAAACATATGTTATTTGATTTTATTACAAATATACACATTTATGTTTCCACCTGTAATGGTTTTGTAATAGCATTTATATAATATATAAATCTATATAAGTGTTTGTGTGTCCATTATTTTCCAAGTTTATTTATTTTGTGCAAACTTCCGCTGAAGTTTCAGATTTTGCTTCTTCCCGTAAAGAAGTTAACATAGGATTTTTGTTTCTTTGCAATACATTTTTGAGCAAGGAAAATAAACTTACAACTTTGAAGAATAGATATTATAATATAAAAATTCTCACTTTACGTCAAAAAATATTCTTTTAAAGTTATACGCAATTAAAATTATACAGGCGCTTGTAAAAATATGTAATTAGCTTGTGAAATAGCACCAAAATATACAACAACACTTAGTTGAAACTGCAAAAGTAAAGAAATATTCAACCCTACAAAATAAGATATTCTTGAACATAAATAGAATCTTGTTGGCGACATTGAAATTACACCTTTGATTTTTCCAACCCATATGCATATTGGAAGGCACTTTGATTATGAAAGCATTCTACATATATGTATGTATATTATGATGAGTGGTCAAATCCAAAAATATATGGCACAAGTTACTATGCTTACACACAATTCAGTGAACTTATAATATGGGTTCAATAATCTTAACGCGTTGAGTTTTGATTTGATATCTTACATATTGGCATTGAAATGTTATTTCCGTATTCATATGTATGTACATACATATGTACATTGCTTATGCGTTTATGTGCCTACTACAAAGCTGCTATAATCAGCAAAGCATAGGACTGGATTGTCACAACTAAAATTTGCTGTGGATGTCGTATAATTTTTGAGTAATACTTCTCCGAAGCTCGCGTTCGTTTGAATTATTTATTAGAACATGGAGAAAGGATCAAGGATCTTTCCTCAAAAAAATCAAATTTTGCACTTCTTATACTCTTATCGTATAATGGTAATATAATAATTGTTCACCTAACGATTGGCTGTATCACTTAGAACTAATCGAGTTAGATATTGCGTTATATACATACATATGTATATATCATAAAAATTATCAGGATGACAAGACGAGTTGAAATCCGCTGTACTGTCTGTCGGTCCGTCCGTGCAAACCGTAACTTCAGGAAAAATTTAAATATCTTGATGAAACTTGGTACATACATATCGATCGGACCACTGACGCGCCTACAAAACGCTATTATGTAATCTCCTGCAACATGTTGCTACAGAATATAATAGTTTTGTTTACTTAACGGCTATATGTATCACCTAAAACTAATCGAATTAGATATAGTGTTATGTATGTATAAATGATCAGTATGATGAGACGAGTTGAAATCCGACTGTCCGTTCGTGACTGTAGATCTTGAGTAACTCTTTTCTTCTTCTTTATTGGCGTAGACACCGCTTACGCGATTATAGCCGAGTTAACAACAGCGCACCAGTAGTTTCTTCTTTTCGCCATGTGGCGCCAATTGGATATTCCAAGCGAAGTCAGGTCTTTCTCCACTTGGTCTTTCCAACGGAGTGGAGGTCTTCCTCTTCCTCTGCTTCCCTCGGCGGGTACTGCGTCGAATACTTTCAGAGCTGGAGCGTTTTCGTTCATTTGGACAACATGACCTTGCCAGCGTTGCCGCTGTCTTTTAATTCGCTGAACCATGTCAACGACGCCGTTAATCTCGTATGGCCCACCATTCAATCGACTGCGATACTCGCCGTTGCCAATGCGCAAAGGACCATAAACCTTTCTCTTGAAAACTCGCAACGTCGACTCATCAGTTGTTGTCATCGTCCATGCCTCTGCACTATATAACAGGACGGGAATAATGAGTGACTTATAGAGTTTGGTTTTTGTTCGACGAGAGAAGACTTTACTTCTCAATTGCCTACTCAGTCCGAAGTAGCACCTGTTGGTAAAAGTTATTCTGCGCTGGACTTCCAGGCTGACATTTTTGAAGGTGTTTATACTGGTTCCAAGATAGACGAAAATATCTACGACTACTAAGTTATGACTGTCAACAGTGACGTGAGAGCCAAGCCGCGAGTGCGACGACTGTTTGGTTGATGACAGAAGATATTTCGTCTTGCCTTCGTTCATCGAAAGAGGGGTCTCTCATTCGAAGCTGGTTGTTTCTTTTCATTGGGTGCGTTTTTTACTTGGCGGGTCCCAAGCCCAGCGCAAAACCCTGCGGAGGAGATGTTTCGCCTTCTCACTTTAGCTTGCCTTCAAACGGATGTTCTTAGGCTACCCAGAGGATATTTGGTGTAAGACCGGAAGTCGTGAGCTGCTTGAGCCATATGTAAAAGAATCGTTTCTGGCCACTCCCAAATGAATGGCGATCAGAGAACTTTCCTCACTTGCGTGAATTTCTACACATGACTCCATTCTCCACTTTAGATATTGTAAAAAAACTTGATACATACAAAGGTTCATTGACAAAAGTAAGAACGAGTTTTTAGATGGGAGTAACCAGACCACTTGCCCAAAACACGCCATTAAATAAAAACCAATAAAATGACATCACTAAGTACTAAATTTAAATATAGAACTGTAAATTTACACAGAGGATCACAGTAGCAATAGGTAGAGTATAGGCTAAGCATCTTTAAAAAGTGGGCATGGCTCTGCCTAATAGGTTCAATCAACATGCCTCTCAAACTGTTCAAGCCAAAATAATATATTTCGCTCAAGATAAATCCTATAACAATCCCTACCGACGGTGTGAAAATAAATGAAATCGGATTACAACCCTGCTCACTTTCATACTGTTAAAACTACTAAAAGCACGATTTATTAATAACCTAAAACTCCAGAGGCATTAAATTTACCACCGAGATGGTATTAGACAAGTTTATAAGGGCCTAGTTCAAAAGGTGAAATCACATTTCTCGTGACCGGCTTGACCGATTTCAACAAAATTCGGTACATGACATTATTTTAACATTTCAATCACACAGTGTGTAAATGGAGGATATCGGACTATAACCACGCCTACTTCCATATATAGCACAATTTTAAATTGCTTTCGATTCTTTCACTTTCCGGTATATAAATCTAGGAACAATGTTTTACTCATGACAGTGCATATTTGTGCCCAAAATTGGGCGAAAACTTGACCGCATATTTACCGAATTTTGTTTTCAAGGTTTTTAAATACCCGGTTGACATTACTCTATTTGATTGGTGATTGTATGTAAGGAATCCTTGGCCTTTAAATTGCACATGGTATTGGCAAAAAATATAATATATAAAATTGGGTCTATACTTTCTACTATATATCTAACATAAAATCTTCAAACTTAAAATTAACTGAATAACATTGGATATACTATAGTTTAATGCCAAAAGTATGTGAAGTTTGTCGTCTTTCCTGCTAATGCAAATTAGCGCTGTCGTCTTCAAGGCAATATGAGTTATATATATATAAAATCATTGATTGCTTGACATTTTGCATCGTAAGGGATTTGACTGGCTTTGGTTCGGGCAAGTTGCAAGAGTAAAATGTTCGGTTACGTTCAAAGTTAGTTCTTCATTACTTGTTGCATTACATTAAATTTTACCGATGACTGTCGACGTTGGTCCTATTACTACTGCTAGATATTTGAGAATCCCGCCTTAGTATTGAATTTATTTATTTCCTAGTACAAACACGGCGAACTACACAAGTATGTATTATCATTCTGTATTAACTAATGAGTACGTTTGATGACGACTATAATGCCAAAGTTCGAAAAAAATCAGAGCTAGTATAGCTCGACTGATATCTGCAAAAAAAGTATAATAACTTCAAGTCGAAGATTAACAATTAATTTTTAAAAACCTTTTTCGCATAAGTTCATAGATGAGTAAACATATATATATAAGGATAAAAGAAACGTTCATCACTCTAATATTATAAAATTGATTGTGAAAATAATGGAAAGTATGTGCTCGTACTGCTAATTCGACTATCGCTCTAATCTTTTGCGTTCTAAATTTCGCTATAACCAATAGAGGCCACCAATTGTAGGCTTCTACTACTTCTTTATAAAATTACCCAAAAAGTTAATATAACAAAAGATAAATATATTTTAAAGTTAAACATTTCATGACGACGGATCAACCATGAGGAAAATTTTTCATTTTTTACAGCGTAAATAGATCGTTATTGTATAAAATACATTTGGCGCATTGAAAGACGTAAACCACGGATGCACCTGTTTAACCGCTATAAAAACTAAACTATTCTTTCTATGAGAATAGGTTTTTTGCCATTGTGGTGTCAGTAGACGATGAGGAGTACAAAAATATCTCTCGATTATTAAACGATAACATATATGATTTTTTTTATTGAAACGTAATAAATGATGGTTTTACATTTCATTGAAATCACAACTAGTGATAAATGTAAACTAAGAAACAATATTTTTCTCAATTTATGAAGTAAAACAATAAAAGCTGTAATATGAAGCATTTCTGTTTTTAACTAAATATAATGATATTTCTTATTTTCTTGGATTCTTAATAAATCATGAAACGTTGTTCTTTTCAGTCTGCGCCTGCTATTTCTAGTCTCTCCTAGTTGCCGGTCTTTGGTGTTAACATGATTTTGGAACCCTTTTGCATATTTCGATGCTGTTTCGCGAATGACTTCCCGAATCATATTTAAATGAAGATCACGATGCAGATCCGAATTGCGGATGTACCACGGGGCATTTACCATCTTTCGCAGAACTTTGTCTTGGAATCTTTGCACCGCTTTGATGCACCGCAACCCCATAGTTGAATTCTATATGTCCAAACAGGTTTCAAAGTTTGATTGTGGACTAGGATTTTATTTGACGTTGTTAAAGGTGATTTCTTGCCGATCAACCAGTTTATTTTCTGGTATTTTAGTTTAAATTCTTAAACTATTTTTTTGTATGTGTTCCTTCCAAGTCAACTTTGCGTCCAACGTCATACCAAGACATATCACCGAGATGGAGTAAGGGATTACTTCATTTCCAATATGTAAGGGGATGTTCGTAACACTTATGTTAGTGAAGTTTATATGGATAGACTTCAACTCGTTTAAAGTAATGTACCGTGTCCATTCTACAATTTGACTTAGTGAAGATTGCATTCAGTGCAATGACTCAACTTCATTTTTGCCGGTCGTAATGATGCAGGTATCATCTGCAAAAGTGGCAATAGCGCAATTTGGTGGCGTAGGCATGTCGTTAGTAAACCAAATGTATAAGAGTGGCCCCAGGACACTTCCTTGAGGTACACCTGTTTTTATCGGCTGTACTGTATGATTGTAGATATATGATTGTCCCATCTTGATTCTGAAATAGCGGTTGCTCAGGTAAGGGTCAACTAGATCGGTTAAATACCGTGGAAAGTGAAGTCTTAATTTATGAAGCCATGGTGCCATACTCTATCGAACGCCTGGGATACTTCAAGAAAAACAGCTGTGCAACTGTGCTTTTTTTCCATCGCATCTTCGATTATGCTCGTTATTCGATGATCTTGATCAATTGTGGAATGTTGAGATCTAAATCCAAATTGATGAATTGGTATAAGTCCCTTTTCTGCAATTATGTTCTGAAATCTTCTTATGATTACAGCTTCAAGTAGTTTGGACAAAATAGGTGAGATTGAACGATATGACGAGGCTTGATGTGTGCTTTTGCCAGGTTTTTGTACCATAATGATTTCAGATACTTTCCATGACAATGGGACATATCTGAAATTAAGGCAAGCGTTTATTATCATCGTAAGCTTTGCTATTGGTTTTCCCAAGCCGAAGCCGGGAGCCTTTTTTGGTTTAAGGGGTTACATACGTCCAGCAGCACCAAAAATGCGCCAAAAGAAAAACTGTTTTCAGAAAGGATAACAATAGAAATAAATATAAAGAAATTGTATACAATGTTTATTGGTACTTAAAGTTTATAAAAAAATTTATTTTAATTTCACGTGACCCAAAGTACAATGAAAAAAGTTGCTCCACGGTCTGCATCATTTATCCTTGAAATGTTGATGGATTTGTAAAAATAAAAAAAAATTCTTGTTAAATGAAGTTGTAGTTATAGTCTGTCGAGCCGAGTTTTTTAATTTCGAAAAATTTTCCAATTTACGGAATTTAGAAAACAAGTATGCGTTTTACGTCATAAATATCACAATTTAATTATGTTTCTAAAATTTTTAATAAAAATATCGAAAATCCGGCTCGACAGACTTTCTCTATACATTATTCATCATACTTCATCTATTACATTATCGAATAAAAAAAATCGCATCAAAAAATTTTAAAAACTTTATGAGTTATCATGCAGACCGTGCCGGGAAAAGTAGTTTCGAGAAAAACTTTAAAGACGGCGCACTTAGCCTAGCTAGCCTCGAGCGCACATGTTCTCAAGGCTGTATCTCCGAGACTATTTCTCGGATCAACTTCAAAATTTAGGACAGTATTCTAGAGGTGTTGTAGAATTTAATAAAGCAATAAAAAAAAATCGATTTTTTGAAACCCGTAAACCAATGTAACCCCTTAAATCTACTTTTAATAATATTTTCTACTTCTTTATTTGTTGCTGGTTGGATTTCACCCACGTATTGCGATTCTTCCAATACTTCATATATAGAATATGAAAAATAAAATAAAAGGTGGAAATTATGATTTTTTACTACTGTTGGAAATAAAAAGGACTAATAGTTAAGCCATAATTCCCTTTGAAATTTTGAAAATGAAACTATAATTAGTTAATTATTTTATGACACTTTTTATTATCAACAGTAATAAGGACATCTTAATCAAACATGATTTACTTCATTACAAGAATGCAACATTTGAAGAATACGAATCAGTGATGGCAAAAGTTAACGGTAGCGAGTCCATCAACTTGGAACTTGAAGAGTGTAGCCTATCAAAACAACTGGACAATGTATGTTTGCATTTACGTATGAGTTAAATAATTTTTAAAAATGTATTTTGCAGGCTGCAGAGGGCACTGGACTAGCGTTTATTGTTATTACTCAGGCTATAGTGGAGTTACCTGGTGCCCCATTCTGGGCAGTTCTGTTCTTTACAATGTTACTTTCTCTAGGCCTAGGATCTCAAATTGGCATACTGGAGGGAATGCTTTGTACACTTTTTGACATTGATATCATTAAACGGGTTAAGAAACAACATGTGACAGGGGTGGTATGTCTATTCTGCTTCATTGTCGGTTTCATCTTCTGTACAGGTGCCGGTGAATATTGGCTCAAAATGTTTGACTCATTTGCGGGCACAATTGGCTTGGTTGTGGTCGCATTGATGGAAACAATTGCAGTGGTATACGTCTATGGACACGAGAGGTAAATATTTTATAGTTTATTTGACATGCCAATAAAATTTAACACTCTCTTTTAAATGCAAATTTCCTATTACTAACGTTAGATGCTTATATTGAATGTTTGTATTAACAATTATTTTAGTTTAAAGAACTTGATTCAAAGTAATAAATTTACGGCTCAATCTCTGATTGAATATTATATTTACATACAAAACTTTTCTGATTTCAGTCTATTCAATTACAAATATTGTATATGTATATATCATGTAGATTTACAGAAGATATTTATCAGATGACTGGTTACCGACCCGGCATATACTGGCAATTAACTTGGCGTTATATTGGCCCAGTCATTATGGTGACCATTCTAGTTTCCTCAGTCGTGTTCATGGTCATCAAAAATCCAACGTATGGAGCCTGGAATGCACAACTCGTAACGAACTCATTATACGTGAATTAATTATTTTTATTTATTTCAAATAATTTTTAGGGAGCTGTTCAACAATCCAATTATCCAACATGGGTAATGGGAGTCGCATTAGCAATGATTCTTGCTGGTGTTTTGCCAATGCCCATTGTGTTTTTGATGCGAAGCTTCCAATGCCTAAAAGTGGATCTAGACATCCATCAGGGCTCAATAAGGAGAAATGAGACTACAGCATCGACAAAGGAAATGATCGATAATGACGACGATGAGGTGATTTTAAAACAACTATTCAATCCATTTACCATATATTTATTTACATCTACTTATAACTAAAGCTATTTTATATACGAAACAATTTTGCTTCAGTTTTGTATAGTTTATTGTTGTGTGTTTTTTTTTTGTCAATCGGATATTACTGTTTCAGTTCGCCCATATTTATTGCCTTTATCACGTAATGTTTTCGTTGTGGATAACCTATTTCAAAAAGTGACTAATGTATGTTTGAACATTTTTAAAATTAGGTTATGAGTCCTGATATGCCTCCTCAGAACTTACTTGCAGCGACAAGGTTCACTATTGGAGACTTTGATGTAAGTTAATAGGTACACTCCAACCAATAAAACAGCGTTTTTACCCGATATTTAGCGAATGGTAAATTAGTAAGCCTCCCCAAATTCAATCTATGGAAAGCTATAAACTAGTATTACTATTAAAGACTGAATCTAAAATTTACTAAAAGTCATTGATTTTGTTATAAGCTTATTGGCTTTTTATGATGAGAAACAAGATTTAAGATAAAATGGTTAAGAAGTGTGATTGAAGACTATAGCAAAATATGGGAAAAGTTAATGATATACATATATTGCCTTAAAAAATTTCATCCCAAAATCCTTAAAATTTTGTTGACCTGTGTGAGACTTCTTTAAACAGAAAGCGCTTTATAACTTTTTGTTTTAAAAAATAGAATGACGGAATAAACATCCTAATTTCAAGAAAATTTTTGAATGTTCTCATTTCCATGATCTAGGCGCTAGAATCCATCATTTGTTCGGAGGCTGATATAAACTGCGGAACGGTCTGCATCTGAATAAAAACAAGGAAAGAAGTTTTCTTTATTCTTTTTATAAGTTAGCCACCCAATCAGTCTTAAACACGTTATATATCGAAAGTTAGGAAAGCTCAGCCAATGCAGCAAATCTAAAGATTTTTTTCTTATTTTATCCGATCTCCGCTTTGACTATTATGAAATATTTAATGAAACTTTTGAAATCACAAGAAAATAATAGCATTTATGCTGTTTTTACATAAATGCAGGATATTGTCAAACTGAGTTTTCTGACCAGTTGAAATAGTTTAAAAACGCTGTTTTATTAATTTATGTCTTCAGGCTACGACAACAAAACTTTTTCAAATACTTTCATAACGAAGCTTTCTTAAAAAATTTTCCACAGAATTAAACTGCACATGAACAAATGCAAATCCATTAAGAGTAACTTACCTTAGTGATAATTGAAATATAAAGTAATAATATTAAACGGAATTAACTTAAATAAAAAGGCAACTGTTACCTCCAAATAATTTGTATTAAATGAGCGTTTTACTGAACTAAGTTTATTCATCAAATATTGTAATAGGAAAAAATGAAATAAACTTAGAAAAAGGAAGACGCCCAAGTTATAAATAATAAATGCAATGTTTAATATAAAATGCATATATAAAAAAATTCATCGTGCAGCAACGCGCCTCCACAAAACTAATACTCGTACCACTAACGATTGTTCATTAAAGTTATCGAAGAAGCAAAAACAAAAAAAGCAATCAACGTAAAAACAAATAAAAAATGCTGTCACCACTGTTGAGGCCTTTTAACTACGAAACGTAATCTTTTATCATAATCGAAAATCGCTCAACTTTAAGGCACCGAAAAACTGAATGTAAATCTTCAAAATACAAATATCTATTGGCACGAATAACAGCAGCTAGCAAAACGACGACACTTAAATGCTTTTATAGCCGCACTGTCATGTTTATTTTAGTGTACTAATCATAACAAACAATTTGTGTGGTCTTCATGTATGGATCTGTAAATAGCAAGTTAGATAAAAGATCGGTGGAAACGGAAATGGAATGTATGTATGTGTCCATGCTTGCACTCATTAGTTAAAATAAAAGTAGATATATGCCTTTTAATTGACATTGTTAGTTCAAGTGTATATGTCCAATACATATAATACATGGTATTTTAACCATAAAGCAAGTCTTACATGTAAAATAAACGACGAAGAGACGATAAGCTTAAAGTTCAAATATTTACTATTATGAAATCGATTTACGGCTTAACTTATAATTAATATTAAAAAAATAATAAATACCTTTGCTGAAAGGACAACAGGATCAAAATTTCTATAACCGTTTCGAATATTTTGTCAATTGCTCTGAAACTTGGAATATTCTAAATCTAACACTGGTGATTGCATCTTTACAAAATGTTGAAGAAACTCTCGTTACTAAACACCTTTGTGTGAATAAAATATTAGAAGACACTGCGTATTAAAGGTAAATTTGCAATTTATTTACTCGCATATTCATTTTTACATTGTATCGGTGTTCTGAATGCTTTGTTATTACAAATTATCCTATATAATAATTACGTTCGTGGCCACGCAAACCTTACCTCTCAAAATTGTGAAATATTTGACTACATTTTATAACGGTACTTTTTGCGGTATAGAAATTTTTTATTTAGAAATAAGTAAATGACATATTATTAATCAAAAATATTAAAAACTAAAGCAAAACACGTTCAGCTATAGATAAATCCATTGAAAGATAGTCAGCTTTGCAAAATGAGTTCAAATTGTAAGAGACTGGCATGCGATGAAAAAATTAAATTTTTTATTTCTTTAATTTATTTTCATTTACACTATATTTGAAACTAATAATTTTTATTTTATTTTATTTTTTTAATTGAACTACCTACTAAACATGTATCACTTTAAAAACAATCAAATCGGCCGCTTTTGTACTATAAGCACAGAAAAGCTATTTTGTGTTTTACTCATTAAACGTATTAAATTAAAAAACTATAATTAGAGTTAGATAATACAATAAATAAAATAAAAAAACAAAATTGAGAAAATCCCGAATGAACAAAAAAGTCCAAAAAAATGTTAAGAAGGTATAGAGGTAAGGTTTGCGTGGCCACGAGTGTATATATGTATGTATATAACCCACATGTTTACAAAAATGTGTGTCATATTGTGTTAAGGGTGCACTCTCATGTGAACGTATACATTTTACCAATTTTTATGAAAATTTTTTATGCGACAACAAAATTCAATCATTTTAATTTTTCAATATACATATTTTTATTTGTATTTTGAAATGTACAAAAAAAATTTTTTTTCGTTTTTTACATTTTTAATATATTTTTTTTTTTAAATCAAAGTAGTCCCCAACAAAAAAAGTAGTTCACTGGTCATGGTGATAGCGGCTGTTCATGTTGTCTGAAATAAAAAAATCGAATGGATTATTATTCAGTAGTTCTGCGGCTATCGTCCCTACCAAATATAATCAATTTCATAAAAAAAAAATGTCGAACTTCAAAAAAAGTCACGAAAATCTTGTTTTTTTCGTTAAAAATCGTTTAAAAAAATATGAAAATATTTTCGAAAATAAACAATTCTGGTAGGGACGATAACTATAAATGAGTAGAAGAACATATGTAAATTAAAAAAAAAAATATGAAAATATTTTCGAAAATAAACAATTCTGGTAGGGACGATAACTATAAATGAGTAGAAGAACATATGTAAATTTTAAAGCAATGGGTTGAATACTTTTTTTTTAGGACCATGACAGTTTCAGAAAATGATGATTCGAGAAAAATGCGTTTAGAAACGTAGCAGCTGCAGACTTGTCATGGCGCCTGATAGACAGTCGCTTACGACACGTTGGCGACTATGAGCTGTAACTTATTAAATACTATGAATTTCGGTCTGAATTTTTCACAGCATGTTTTCAATAGGTTTTACTGTCAAAATATAAAAAAAACGATTTTTCGAAGTGATTACATGAGAATACCCCCTTAACATTTTCACATACTCTAAATATAATTTCTTATTATGTAAAAAAAATAACTTATTTTTGCATGGTACGAGTAGATTCAAAGATCAGTTGATTTTAATGAATTAAAATTATATAAAACTTTAAGTGGCTACTAGGTCAGTTGTAAAATGCTTAATGCATGATTGTTTTTAACACAAATGCGAATGAAAATACAGGCGCTATGGTAAAATAATTTCATATTATTGTTCTTTCTTTTTCATTTCTTTTGATTTAATTTGTAATTAGTAAGTATTACCAAAATAAATGTAAAAAGGTAATTATAAGTAACTATTACCAGATAAGCACGATCTTATCTAGATTCGCGTGGAGGAAGACAACGCCATTGAATGATTACGTCCCAAACACATTTCTACAGATTACGAAGTTACAAATACACCAAAAAAGTTATTCTCCCGAAATCACTTTTTACAATCACACAGAATATCCGTTTTCGATTTTCATTCAATCCTACTTTCTACGAATTTTTTATTAAAAGGGAAAGGCAACATTAAAGTTATCCTGTTAAATTCAATTCAGTAAATATTTAATGTAGTACAGTGTGCTAACTTCCTTCTATTCTATTACCATTATTATATGATCCAGAGTACACGAGTTTTGTTCACCTAACGATTGTATGTACACTGAAAACTAAGCCAGATATGGCTATATATGCATATATAAATGATCTGGATGACGAGAAAAGTCATTCCGTGCCAGCTGTAACTTGAGTTCGTCATTAACCGAAAACCTATAAAGTGCCATAACCAAACACAAAATCAGACAGAATCTTCTTGGAACAGAAGATCGCAGTAACAAGAGGTACCTGTGGCCTCTAATAAGTCTAATATACACATCTCCTAAGCAACTAAAGCTACAACAACCAAATTTGCTGAGCGCAAATAACATAAGAACTCCTGCCAACAGTGTAAAAATGGATGGAATAGAAGGAAAACCCCACTCACTCCCCATATAACGTACTGTTAAAAATACTAAAAATGTCAAATTTTACCTCCGAGATGGTGAGAGAGCTTTATAGAAGCCAGTGTGAAAATTGGACGATGGGCGTGGCACCGCCCACTACTTCCCATATAACACTATTTTAATTTTCATTTGATAATTTCACATAAAGTACACAAATCAAGAATTAATTAATATTACGGGATAAAATTTTGCACTAATAATTTTTTTAAAGTATGCCACTATATGACAAAAAAATTTCCAAATCCAACCAAAACTGTATAAGCCCCTAGATACCGAATATGTGGACCTCAGTATATATAGTTGACTTCTGTGCAACAAAAATGGGTTGAATCAATACTTCCTTGAGCCCCCATATACCTAATATAAAGATAGACTAATATAAAATAGACAGAATATATTTGAGTTATCTCAATGAAAATTACAGAACGTGTTTTACCCATAACATTTAATAATCGTTTCCGTTTAAATATTACTCGCTAGAGACCGATAATAAACGCGTCCGATCGCTGCTAAATTCAAAGTGCTATAGGTAGAACCGCGGCCTCCGACGCTCTATTTATAGGCACGACAAAAAAATGTTATCATGGGATATCCATAAGAGATAGACATATACCATCGCGGAGTTTTCTGTAGACCTTTTCAATGGGTACAATACATAATACATTATTTAGTCAAAGATTTAGTAGTTTTAAAGACTTAAGCATACAAAGGGGAATAGGGACAGAAAAATCGACTTTCTTTTATAATACGTATGTATTGATGGATATGTATTACCAACATGGTGTGTTCGCAACCACTTCTAATCGAGTTCGCTTTCAATAAAATTCATTCACCGAAGGGTCAGACTTATGGTAACTTATATTTACATTTTTACTGGTTTTTAAGATAATATTTCAGATGATGATTATGAGAAACATATATCCGTACATATGTACTCAGACAGAAATTTCTATAGGTATATTCATGAATTTTTATTTCAGGATGACGAAGATGATTATAGTGGTCCCTCCTTGGGGGGGCCCGTTAGAACACGAAGCGACTCTTCGGATGATGAAGATGATGACGACCGGCCTGTGACGATGCGAAACTCCAATCTTCGTTCCAAACTGGCTGTACCAATTCATCTAAAAGTGCCAACAAGTAAACGCTCATTTAAAATGGAAGTTTTCGATCTGTAATATACTTAAGTTTGGAAGTAATTAGTAATTAAGATGTTATGCTTGATTGTTTACTTTGAACTTTAAACTATAATAATTTTAATTTGTCATTAACTCTGAATCTAAATTATTAAATTGAAATAAGGATAGTTTTTTCATTACATACATAGTTAACACCATTTAAAATTAAAAAATATATACATTATTGACGCTCAAAGTAAAATCAATGTTTAAATGAATGAATATGTATGTATATACCCCTACACTCGTTACCACGCATAACTTACCACTCAAAATTTTCTAGTATTGTGCATATTTAACATTTTATAGCGGTACTTTTTGCGATATAGAAACAATATTAAAAATTAAAAACAAAACACATTCAGCTATAGATAAATCAATTGAAAGATAGTGAGCCTTACAAAATGAGCTCGTAATGTAAGAGACTGTCCAGCGATGAAAGAATTAAATTTTTTATTATTTTAATTTATTTTCCTTTACACTACATTTGAAATTAATATTTTATTTTATTTTTTTTTAATTGAAACACGAAGTTTAGTAGGTGTATCACTTTAAAAACAATAAAATCGGCCGCTTTTGTATAAGCACAGAAAAGCTCTTTGTGTTTTTCACATTAAACGTAATAAATTAAAAACTATAATTATAGTTAGATAATACTTATGATTACTAAAAACATAAAAAAACAAAATTGAAGAAAATCCCGAACGAACGAAAAAGTCCAAAAAAAATTTAAGAAAGTACAGTAGTAAGGTTTACGTGGCCACGCGTGTAAAAGAATGACAATGAAAATATGCATGCGCACATATGTATGTCTATATGTATTTATCGAAGTCTGTGTTAAAAAATACTTAATTAAATATATACACCCTGATTCACTTGAATAGGTACATATTTCATTTTGAAGATTCCAGCATACTATGTCTCTTCATTTAGACATGGCAAACGGCTCCGTTTTAGCTTGGAGTTTTAATAAACATGTCTTAGTTGAATATGTTCACACTGTGATGCGCTATTTAGAAAGCTGGTCCGTTTAGGAAAAATTAATAAAATTCAGGTCTTTTTAGTGAATATAGGACTAGAAGATGCCATTTCTGATGTCGAAAAGGCCAAATTTGGAGCTTTTGCGGGTCAAAGCCTTTCTGCGCTAACGATTGCTTCCAAAATTAATAGAAGTGCAAATATTGTCGCTAGTTCGATGACATATAGGAAAAATATAAAAAGGCGGTATATTTTGAAAATAGTTTCCAATTCGAGTGACTTTGCAGCAAAAATAAAAGTTGTTCCAGTGCCAGTATTTCCACTGTGAGAAGAATAATAAAAAGTTTTCAGCAACTGGTACTCAAAAAACCAAAACCTATGTATGTAAATGCTTAACGGAAGGATACAAGGCTACAGTTTTGGAGCAAGTTCCATGAGTTGGAATGAATCGAAATCGGTCATCAACGGTTCCGACAGATTTATTTTTTATTTTCGTGACCTTAGAAAAGAACAACGTTTTTTAGCCGCGAAAGGGGTGTGATGATTTGTGGTTCGGTATGTTGTTATAGAAAAATTGAGCTACAGATTCATACATTGAAAATGACTGCATAATGTTTTAGCCAAACCTTGGAGATATCAACAGGACAATGCTCGATCCACACCGCAAGTGTAGTCAAATCTTGGATTACATCTGAAAATGTGAGTTTTTTGAAGAGGCGAACTTATTCTCCAAACCTGAATACAATAGAAAACGTTTGGGGGTAAATGGTCCACAAGATTTAGGATAGATAGATTTCCGACTAGAATTTTATTAATTATCCTAAATACTAAAATTATTAATTTGAAAACCTATAAAATATTTACACTTGCTTATGATGGAAATTGAAAAGCATATTTTTTGAGTTATTCAATAAAATACCCCATATAAACAAAATTTTGAGAGGTATATTATTCATTTTCACAACACTTATTCAAAATAGATCCATCTTTAAAACCAAGTTAAGGCAGAGCTTCTGCGATGTTTAAATCAAGAGATAAAGGCTCGTATTTTAAAAATAAAATATGCAATTATTCAAGTGGATCGGAATGTATGTACATAAATACAAAATATCATAGTGATTTATTTACTAGAAAAAGTAAATAATAGCGGATTTCGGTGCGCCAAGGATTGAACTTGCGGTACAACCTTGCACTAACATGCCTTCTGACGCATGTGCAATTACTCCTTTGGCGGGGAGAACTTTATTCCGCTTTAAAAAAGTATTATTTGTTATTTGTAAATACCTTTATGTTACTAATTATTTACCCATGTATACAAGCTTGTGCATTGTTAAATATGTACAAGTGTACGATTTCTGGTTAGACGAATTTTATAACAAGGCTGAAAGCAGTGAGCAAAAATAGCGACCAATGAAATTGTGAATTGCAAACAGATATTCAGCACTATTCCCATTTCCTAGTTATTGTCGATGTTATCGTCGTTTCATTCCTAATTTTCGTAATTTTTAAGTAAATCGTAACGTCAAAGAAAAGTTATAGAAATTTTAAATTGAAATTAAGAGTATGACAATGCCCAACATCGACGCTATATTTAAAGTTGTTGTTTGTTGTTTTGCAGGAAATATTTCAACTATTTTGTGAATTTAATACCCGGTTTCACAGTCCATACTTAAGTTGTGCTTAAGATAAAACAGGAAAATAGTGTTTTACAGTTCATACTTACAGTAAGTACTTAAGTACTGAAAATGGGAGTTAAGTACCAGCTGATGTTTGTCTTCTTTCTTAGCCTTCGAGCAAGTGTCCGTCCGCTTGCATTCGATGACAGCTTTATACTTTACCACTAGTTCCAATAGGTGCTCCGATTCGCTAGCGTTGAAATTCGGGGTTCTTTCGTTGTTTTCATCCATTTTCGATATAACTTTCCTCTCAAATTTATGTATTGTCTCTTATAATTTAAATATTTCAAACGTATTTTTATGGATGAGATTTGTAAAACATATGTGGCCCATAACGTTGCCATATATCATAATAAAATTTTATAAACATTAAGCATTGTCTGTGACACGCAAACGACTACTCAGTCTGCAACAATGCTTAGCTAGGATTTTATTTGGGCACAACTTAAGTATGGACTGTGAAACCGGGCATAAGTATAATAAGGCTTCTGTTGCTTTAGTTTCAGATTTATTTTCATTTTTATTTTGAATTTTAAGTGCCCTTCTGCCTTAAGTATATACATACATACATTCATAAATGTTGAACACCTTCAGAGACATAAAAATGTATTTTAGCACATTTTATTTACTTTATATCAATCATCTACGTCGAGACATAGAGGTGCAAATGTATTAAATTTTTTCGAAATATCCCTTTAAACAATATCGAAATAGAATGATTTCATGTCGTTACAATGTTCGCTTCAATATGAATTTATTTTCGATAACGCCGATAGGAATGCCAAAAAGCATTCTTATTTTGTTTTGAAGCCACAACGACAACGGGAGCAGGGCCAATTTTAATCCGAAAATTGTAGTGAGTTTTAACTTTTTGGTTTTCGTAATGAATAGTTGTTAGGTACTATAATTTGAGTACCCAAAAAACAAGAATCATACAAAACAGTATAATACGTATAATATGTATACGAACTGGTGTGGAATTTTATTCAACGCAATCTTAATTAAATATATTATATAGTAACCATTATACATATTAAATTCACAAAACTTTAAATTGTAATAACGAGAAATTTTAATTCACTAAAGTAGTTAGTAGCCGAACGAAAGGCAGGGGAAAATTCTCAAGACAACCGGTTCTATGTTATTTCACTGTTATTTCGGGGAACTAACCCTGTTTCGATCGGCGTGTTTTTGGTTATGATTGCCATCAATAAAGTAATTCCTAGCAGCAGTGTTGCTTCGCATCCTTCTGATCCGTACTGGCATTGAGTCTAATCAAAGCCCGGAAGAATTTTGCAGCTGTGTTTGCGCTAGAAGGCTTAAAACTATACCTCGGTTAGGTGTAATATATGCAATGGATGGAACTATTTTAAAACCTGCTCAGCCCTTAAGAAACTCAGAGAGTGGACCACAAGTTACATGACCCCTTGCTGACAACTTTCTCACTCCCAGGATCATCCACAGGCATTCACGACAAATCAACTGTGACAGACTCCAGAGTAAGATCGAGGAGATAGTTGCATTCATGAGCTAGGAACGAGTGATAGCTGCGTTCTAAATAGCCAAATGAAATAGCCGCTCAGATCTTCTGAGTTTTTCAGGTTTCAACGTTATATGTAAGGTTTGCGAGCGAGATAATGGTGTACGCCTAGCCATCATAATGCACAACATCGTAGCATCTATGGCGACATTAACCTCAGGGATACTACCCTTGAATGTCAGGGTATAGCTGTCCGGTCAGGCGATGATATCAAGCCCAAAATATTTAATATATACATACATCATCCTGGATATCACCCGAATAGAATTATGGCCACGTTGCTAGTGGTGGTCTGGTAAATAGCATAACTTGACGACCTTTAGACTACTGCCAAGGCCTTGTCTAATCCGAGAACCCAAAGAAGTACTCGAACTATTTTAGATATGGTTAATGATATTCTCATTGAATTTAAATTCTAAATGAGAAAATATTACACATTCATATACATACTTAGCATTATATATGTTATATATACGAAAAGAAATAAAATGCGGCTAACAAATATTTGCACACTATTATTCATGGTTACAAGTTTACTAAAAGTCTATTTTCCTAACGTTTTATGAACGTCTGTCGGAATTTATGAGAAGCTATTCTCGTGGCTGTTAAAAACTTTGAGATTCTTCGAAAATATTCGGGGGTCGCAGAATAGTGGTGTATCTAAAATATCAAATCTTGTAAACTAATTTACAGCTATTATTATTAACTAATTTTTACTACATATACATAATACATATACAGATAATTTTCAAATTTAAAAAAGAACAATTTATATTCCGATACCTCTACCGTACCGTATACCTCTTAAGATTAACTATTATTTTATTAGATTTTAATTAGTACGTGCTACGTCTTTCTACATGAGAATATGACATTAAATACATATATATTTCTTTTGTAGCCCTGGATATCTTAGCAATTTTTGATGGCTTCAATTACCCAGATTACGAACTTATTTATATATATATTTATTGTTATTGGGTTTTTATGATATTTTCATTTCTTATATTTTGTTTTGGATACATTTTTTGAATAATTTAGGAAGTTATTGAGAGCACAAATATATTCTAAATCGATCTTTCATATATCTCTGGCAACAACCACTGTAAACCAGTGTAATTCATAATAATAATAATAATTACTTTGCTCTCTGGTGTTTTTTAATATTCAAAAAAGCCTACTTAAAGAACTTATTTTATCAATTTCAAAATTTCACATTTTATACACCATAAAGATATTGCAAAAAGAGTATTTAACAACCCGAAGAAACTTTATAACTAGTATTAGTTTTATGCTAGGTTAGAGAATAAGTGCTGAAGGTTCGGGTTTCTGATTGTCATAAAACGCTGCTGTGAAAACAAAAAAGAAGTAATACCCTATTATGCGAACGCGACAAAAGAGATATAAACATTTCCAAACATAGACAACACCTTTAACAGATATTTGCTAGATATTTACACAAGATACATAACACAAGGACTCAATAAATACATGAAAGCGTTAGATTTCGAAAGCCAGTCTTAAAGTAATTGAATTTATTATTTTTAGTGTTACAAATGCGCACTGTGTTATTATATATACTATATATGGTGTATACATAAGCGAAAGTAAATAAAATGTGTAGGTTTGTAGAGATGTTCGAGGATTGTTGAAAAACCTGGCTTTAAACTGGCTATACGAGTGTGTATGATGGTTTTACGAATTTTAGTTTGTTTCAGTCAGATTTGCTCGAAAGGATGAGCACAGTTGAGAAAGTGTGTTAGGAGTGTACGGGTTATTAATGGCACTCACTAGCGAGTTCACAAAAAACTTATTATAGACTTTTTGATCATCTTAAATAGGTCCTCGTACCTTGAAATTGTACTGGTACCATGGAAGGTACCGTAAAGTTAAGGAAATGTTCTGTAATGATACAAAATTATTACTTGTATAACATTGTTAATGAAGCAAAAAATACGAACATTGAATTTTTTCAGCACACATCACCACATTAAAATTAGAAATAAAAGCTTAGTTTATTAGGATGTCAGTTAATTACGACATAAATGTGTGATATATTAAATTATATTCGCTAAAAAATAGGATGTAAATATTTCAAACGAATACAGTAATTAACGCAACGCTTAAGCGATACAAATACAAAACTAGAATTAGCTAACATAAAATGCTTGTGTTAAGCCTATTGAAGAATGTTAATCTCCTATTTACATATATTTGCTGTAAATATTTTTATGTGGCAATACAAACGTTTTGGTTTAACTTTTGTTTAGCCAATACTAACCCACTAAGTTATAAAATGTCAACAATCAACAAAGCTTCATGAATGGTATTGTTAAATATTGTCAACTATGCTGTTTTTATTTTTGCATTCAGTAGAAACAATACACACTTATATAAAACACTGAGAATTAATACATATGCATAGTATTTATTTTATTACATACAATTGCACTATCATGAGTTATGCAGAGCTATGAAGCAATGGCCTATAGTTTAAGTTTTTTTAAGTAAGATTGAGGATCATTTAGATAGAAATGTAAGTTGGAGGAGCATTGAAATAAGGTTTTTAATTTTTTTTCTCTTGGAATTTTTATTATAATTAAACTTTATGAGATTGTGTCGTGAGAAGATAAGCAAAAATTTGTCATAATTGTTTTCACTCGTAATGTCAAAATCATGTGTTTGCTTTCTTTTAATGATTCAACAACACTACTGGTGATCAAATTGAAATGTGAATTTTTAATTTATATTTCGCATGTTTTTCGAATCGGTAAATTTTTTTTTTCTGTAAGTTGGTAGTACTGTAGGGGCATCTATTCTAAATTTCACGTAAAATTATTCATTAGTATTTGACATACGCATCGTTTTGTGAGGCTCTAAAAGTGAATTCTTCGATTTTACTATGTCTGAATTTATTGAACAAAGAAGTGCGATAATGCATCATCTCAGACTGCATTGGTTATTCGTGATCATTTCGCCACAATTTCAACTGATATCGTGCCGCAACCACCGCATTTGACTTCTGGCTATTCAGCAAATTCACATGACCACTCCAAGGACATTGTTTTAACCGAATTGAGGATATAAAAGCTGAATCGAAGAAGCCACTGATGGTCATCAAGACGGAGGATTTTTATGCTATGATGACTGGAAAATTCGTTGACATAAGTGTATTGCAGCGGGAGGAGATTACTCTGAAGGAGATGAAATGGACAAAATTCACCTTTCAATTAGATCACAGTAGTATAAAACTTTCCCGCAATTGTGATTTTTGAGAGATCAAAACACATAAAAGTTTATTTGTCATTGAGGATTAAAACTAGAAGCACACTCTCTAGTAATACAACCTTATATAATTGAGTCATGGTTCTTTCTAAAGGACGTTATATGAGTATAAAAGCTGTGCCACGAAAATTAGGTTTTCATTTTGAGTTATGTTATTTTCTTACACTTAGCCTTCGAAATAAAATGCTATACACTTGCTAATAACTCAATGAGGTTTCTTTAATGCCTTACCGAAGGTGCGGGAAATTAAAGACCTTTCATTGAGTGAGAAATTTTTATGCTCTTGCAAACAGTTGCTACAGAGTACTTTAGCTTTGTTCACCTAACTGTTGTACATGTCACTTAGAACTAAGCGAGATAGATATCGGGTTATGTATATATATATAAATGATTAGGGTGACGAAGAGTTGAAATCCGGTTAATTGTCTGTCTGTCTGTCCGTCCGTCCGTCAAGCTGCAACTTGAGTAAAAATTGAGATATCTTGATGAAACTTGGTAGGTGGGTTCCTTAGTATAAAAAAATTCGAGTTCGTAGATGGGCATAATCGGACAACTGCCACGCCCACAAATCGTTCTTAACCGAAAACATATAAAGTGCCATAACTAAGGACTAAATTAAGCTATGAAGCTCTAATTTGGCACAAGGCATCGCAATAGTCAGGGGCACATGTAGGCAAATATTTTTGAAAAAGTGGGCGTGGCCCCGCCCTATAATAAGTTTGTACATTAAACTCTCCTAAACCAAGAAATCTACAATAACCACACTCACCCGGCTCAAATATTATAAGAACTCCTACCGACAGTGTGAAAATGGATGAAATCGGAAGATAACCGCTCACACTCCCCATATAACGGTCCTGTTAAAAACTACTAAAAGCGCGATAAATCAATAACTGAATAAGCCAGAAACATTAAATTTTAACACCGAGTTGTTATGAGACAGCCGGGGTAAAAATGGAACAGTGGGCGTGGCACCGTCCACATTTTGGTGAAATCTCGTTCGATTTTGACAAAATTTTGTACGTGATATTCTTTTCATATTACTATGTCACAGGGCGAAATCATAGTAGAACCTCGCTCCATATAGCAAAATTTCAAATTCCACAAATCAAGAAGAAATTAATATAACGCGGTGAAACTTTGCAAGAATAATGCCGTTAGTGTATGCCATCTTATGATCAAAATGGGTTGAATCGGGCGAATACTTTCCTTAACCCCCATACACCTGATATAAAGACTTTCGAACTTCCGAGTGACTCTGTACACCATAGTATAGCAGTGTATCTTTGTATATAAAATAGATAAATTTGAGCGAAAGCTTGACCCATCCCCCATATAACTAGTATCAGGATTTTCGAACATCCAGCTGACTTTACTCTATATGATTGGTTATACACCTTAACGTATTTCCCTGGCTTTGATTCTTGTAAGTTGAAAGAGTATAAAATGTTCGGTTGTACCCGAACTTAGCCCTTCCTTACTAGCTCATAATGTCTTTATTATTGATTCGTTGTATATGTATGTTTTACTATGTATGTTGTCAAACATGGAACATGGCCTGATTTTAATTGTGGAACTCAATGCATGTGCGTGTGTCTGTTCGTATGTATATTGTGTCATATGAATTATTTTCAATTGCACATATCTATAATGCCTAAATGTATTTTTAGAAACATTATTTTATCAATGCATACATTTATTTATATATGTATGCGTAAAATGCAATGTAAATGTATATATTTTTATATATTTGTTTATGTATGAATGTTTTGTATTATCTCAGCATATTCTATGACATGATATGTTCAGAGATATTTAACAGCAGTCAAGAATCATTGAAATAGAGACTATGATAATTTCGTTTCCTTTTCAGTTCATAGTTCATAGAAATTATATCATAAAGGTTTGATTTTGTAAATCAATGACGAATGAAGTCACGACAAACATTTTATTCATTTTAAATTGGATTTCGCATTTATGACGGTAGTTTAAATTTATTTATTTAAATATGATTCAAACTAGTAAAGTTTATTTCACAAGTGTTTTTAAAAAATCAGTCTTTAACCTACTCCTATGAGATGTATAAAATTACTTTTATCAAAGGATTGCTATTCAAATATAAATAAAAGTTTAATTTTAGTTTTAATATGACTTGCTCTCTCGTAAAATTATCCAAAATGCGAGATATTTTTCAAAACTGCGGCAGAAGTTGTCAATTAATTTTTCAATAAACGTTCTCGAAAAACAGTTACATTATGACAAAAACACTGTGCTGTATGAGGAATTTATGTATTGTTAACTTTATAGATAACAAAAAAGATTTTGTTGGGATAGTTCTATTTTAAAAAAGCTTTTTATTAGTTATATCATAATACTATAATTAAAAGTTAAATATATGTTTTAAGAATACTATTATTGAATAAAAATAGTTATTTGAGACAGCAGATATAAGTAAAAACAAACGAGTTTCTATTTTAAATCAATAAGACAAGTTTTAGCGAATATATGTCTTTGTTCAACGATTCGAAATTATAGAACAATTTTCACTTATACGTATTATTATAAGTAAGTATGCACATTTATGTATATTTAAAATGTTCAAGTTTTTCTACAAATAATGATATTTCCTTTTTAATATCAAAGACTTATTTAAAACAAAGTTATGGGTTTCATAGTTATAACCAAAGGCACATAGTGTGTACAAGTAATATTAAATCCTGATGTATATTTTTAAACAAAGAAAAATTGGTCACATAAAATAAACTTTAGTGAGTAGTCGAATACACTAGGTGCGGTCCAAAATAAACAGGACTTTTTGAATCTAGCGCCTCCTGGTGGCGCCATCTATATATCGACTGGTGCGTTAAAACCTGCTATCTTTATCGATTATCCAGTAAAAATTTCATGACATTTAAGTGCTTGAAGTTAAGTTATTGCGTTTTAAGTGTCAGTATGTTTGTGTTATCGGTGCGAAAATGAGCTTCGAAAAAGAGCCAACATTCAATTTTGTTTTAAAATTGGTAAAACTTTTACCGAAACGTTTCAATTGATGAAACAAGTTTATGGCGATGATTGCCTATCCCGTAGCAGAGTGCACGAGTGGTTTCAACGTTTTCAAAGTGGTCGTGAGGACATAAATGACGATCGACATGTGGGCCAATCAAAATCCGTGATCACCGGAAATTCCATCGAAACTGTGCGTGAATTCATCAAAAATCAGCCGAAATCATCTTTGAAATTCATGGAAATGGAATTGAACATCTTCAAAGCATCGATTTATCGCATTTTGACCGAACAATTGAAATTACGAAAGGTGCGTGCACGGTTTGTTCCGCACGAATTAACTGACGACCAAAAATTGCTCAGGATCCTACATTCGAAGGACATCTTGTGCCCGGCTATTTCACCAAAAGTCACATTTTAACCATTAACCACTCCCGTATTCACCTATTTTTTTAAGTCCTGTTTACTTTTTACTTTGCAACGCACCTGGTATACATACGCATGTATGTATATCGTTAGATTACATCAGTCAACAGCTTTTTTCGCACGGGTTGCACATACTTTATTTTTGTTGCTTTTATATCTAAAAATAAGAGTAAGATAAAAAAGTTCTGCATTTGCTTTTATGTATAAAAACGATGAAGTTCCTAGATATCTAAGACGAGTTCTAGATAAGGTCGGACATAAGCGGAGTAGGGGTTGCAGCGTCTCTCTCATGCCTACCTCCCCGCAATTTGTATATTTCTATCGTTAAGAATGTTTATATGGCTCGCATCTGAAGCAAGTAAGTTGTGACCTGTGACCATGTCAAAAACTGTCCTTCTGTCTTTTCGAGACCATGTGAATAGAGTCTTCGTGTTTTCCTTCCGCTCATTTGCACGTGATCTTGGCAATTGTAAGGTACTATTCCACCTTACCTCGATCCGCCTGTTAGCTTAGCCCTTTCGGAAATTTCATATTGTATAGTTTTTAACGACTTGCGTAATCTCATCAGCGATTTTGATTCCCGAAACATGGAAATTCCACGTACACCTGCGACATCCACCTTCTTTTAAAGTGACTTGATAAAGCTTTATCCCCCTATTTTAGCGGGAAGGTTTGCGGTCTATTTTGTTTCACCGATTCCCTGCCTATCGGGCTATGTCCGAAGGTTCTTATGGAAAATTCACCTGCCGCCACTGATTTCGTCGTAAGGTAAATTTAAGATATTAACAGTGTCAAGGAACTTGCCCGTCGTTAGTGTAGCGATGGCGTCGGCATAAGCTATCAGTTTGGGTGTTCTTCCTTCAAATTTTTCCAGAAACTTATTTGTTACAAGTAACAGTACACCCCATGAGGAGTTCCCGTTCGTGCCCGCTAACCTGAGAAATCTGGCTTCATTCCATTCTGCATTAATTCTCCTGCAGCTTAGTATAGCTTTTATCCATTCTATGATGGCTGGTTCTATACCGGCTGCTTCCAGACTATTAATCGTTGCGGCAATGGGGCATTATTAAATGCTTCACTAATGTCAAGAAAGCTACGCAGTGCATATTCTTTATTGCTGTGTGCCTCTCTCTATATTTAAGGTTAACCAGTGAAGGGAAAATGAATCTTGTCCCTAAACCAGGCATTTAGAATTTTTTCGAGTGAGGAATGAGGTGAGACTTATTTGTATATAAACTTTCGAATGTAGAGTGACTCCGTTACCCGCTTTTGGTATGCATCACGGAAGCCTTAATCATACTTCACATATTATCATCAAGTATAATACCAGCACCGTTGATACGTTTGGATTCATGGCTGGGATAATACCATCCATTCCAGGAGACTTAAAAGGTTCGAAGTTCACTGTATTTGATCCTTTCTTATGGCATCGGAGAGGACGTACACTACTCCCTTTCTTACAGATTAGAAGTTAGTAACGTCCTTACACCCTGAAAAATGCGAGTTGACTAAGTCTTCTGTTGATTCCTCAGTGCATATAGTCCACTCTCCCCAAATTTTTTTTCTAGTCGGGTGCTTGGATAGTAGTTTCCTAAGCCTAGCTATCTCAGTTGTGTTTTTTAACTTCATTTTAGCTTTGCAATTTTTTATATGCACTAAATACGTCCTTATAATGCATTATTATTATGTTTTAGCAAAATTTAAATTTGTTAACCCTAATTGATTGAAGGATTAAATTTAGCTCTTTTTGTATGTAAGTTATCGGACAAATATTGATTTCAAACATGAAAATCTTATATCTCTAAATAATATCTAAATATTACTGCGTTCGATGGTAAATTTTCTAGCGAACTTTGACAGAAATCCTAAAATAAAATGCAAATGTATGACATGAAACTAATGTAACACACAGTTAGAAAAAAATAAATGGAAAGGGAATAATTTCAATTAATTAATTTTACGTACGTTTTAAAGTATATGAATAATTATTTAGACACAATTATTACAATAGCAAACATTAGTTCAACCATATTGGTGATAGGCAATGTAAATTATTGAAAAAGAGTGAGAGATTATTGGAAAGAGATTATTGAAAAAAGTTCACGCATATGCAGATGATTAAAGAATTTCCCTCTTTTGACTCGCCTTGATGAAAAATCTGCATAAAACGAATGAAATAAAACTGCCAATGGCTGTATTTAACTTGAATCTAATATTTAGGAGGCAACAAGTAAAGGGGGGCTAAGTTCGGGTGTAACCGAAAATTTTATGCAAAGAGGAGAAATCTTTTCAGGTGTTGATAAAATTTATCATTGAAAATTTTTGCTAATGAATTATCTACTTTATATGTATATTAGGGTGTTTTTTTTTAACTATTAACTTTTTTCAGTCCCGTCACGAAATTTCCTTGGAAATACCCTAAAAAAAGTTCCCTGACAATTTTAGCCCTTAATATTAACATCAAGAACTGGACCAAGGCCTAGAAAAATTTTCGATTGAAAATACACTACAATCGTGAGTTTTTATCTTTAAATTCCTACAGATCAGAGGTATTTTATGGCATCGCTTTGACTTTAGACGCATATCTCTCACAATTGTGCACTCTACAAAAGTGCCCAGTGAAACAAAGTCGTAACTCACACCGGCGAGGTAGTACGAGGCTCTAAACCCGATTTTTCCAAGAATTTCGCATTTTTTTGTATATATCTCGTAAATGACAAGAGCTATAGAAAAAATGGACATGACGAATTTGTTGGAAATTTTATTTGCTATAAAAAATGCTCAAAATCGCTATCATTAATACTTCTCGAGATATTCAGCTTTTTAAGTAAGGCTGTATGCAATTTTCATAGATTTTTTAATACATACCATACTTAGCCTACTGATGAAATGAAGTTATTCAAAATATTCTCAATTAATTTTATTACGGCATCTTCTATTGAGATATTTATATGTGATATAAAATGCATCAAAGAGACGAAAATTTATATTGTGACAAACATAAGGTTAAGGTTTTAAAGGCAAAAAAAAGGATATATTTATGTTTTTTTTTTTGCGGCAACATGAGTAATATAATTTTATTAAATTTAACGACATATTATTGTACAACTTCTAAAGTAGTATATTACAAAAAATTTTCAATGAAAAATATTAATAAATAAGCCTGTGACGGTGAATCTCCAGACGCGCCTTGATAAAAAGTGGAATATTATAACTCATTACCGGATCATCTGAAACAAACAAATTGATGTGCGTTTTAAAGATCATGTATTTCTCGAGGTAATCAGAAAGATTCTTTTATATTTTTTGCAGCACTTGGAAGTAAAAAGCGCGATTTTAGCTCAAAAAACCGCGGTTAATTTGTTAACAAAAAATAGAAAAAAATGGAAAAAAACTCCATACGAAATTCCTCATCTCCAATTCGCAAAGATGAAAATAAAAGAACGAAATTTAAATAAAACGTAACAACCCGCAAATTCATTCAGTTTTACAATTTGCCACTGGAAATCCCACCATCCCCCGCATTTGGAGGTTTCAAGAAGCTGCTCCCTCTCGCCGATGCTTAAAATCAGAAATTTAAAAGTTTTCTGAAAATTTCAGAAATGAAAAGTGGCAGCGTTGACCATGGTGAATCACAATATTTTTAGTTTTATTTTTCGTATATTATGTTATATATGCCATGAAATTATATTTTTTTTATAAAGGTGACGTTTATATGCGCTCCTTTATTACTTCTACATATGTATACTTGTATGTTCGAAACACACTTCATATAGTGCTTTTTATGTTATGTTAGCTTATTATCATTTTTTCATAGTTTTTCGATTTAGCTACTTTATATAAGTAGTCTTTTTAATATTATGAAAAAAATATTTTTTTACTAACTATTAAATCTAATTTTCTTAATAATCTTAATAATCATACGCTTAGTTTCTAAAAGTAGCGCTGCCAGTATTTTTATAGAAATCGGTAAACATTTCGTTCCACAGGAATACAAAAATTTGGTCAACACTTTTACCAACATGTCAAAAGTCATATTGCCATTTACACTAAATTCGAGAAAATATTAAGTTTAGTGTGTTGCTGACTTCTCCACCCTTAAATTCGAAGCTCCTCGTTCGACGCTCTTACAAAAAATCTTAAAAACCTTTGAATACCAATTTCATTTGATTTGGTTTCGTTTACATTAGCAATAATTTCACTTTCTTAACCATTAATATTATTCCAATAATAATTTGAACAAGTAAGAAAGTGCTAAGTTCGGATGCAACCGAACATTTTATACACTTGCAACTTGAAGTATTGGTCCGATTCAACCCAATTTTGACATACAGAGACCATTATAAAATAAGAATTATCCCTTAATTTCAGTTATATATATCACACATTGACCGACATTTGCGATCAAAAGTCAACTATAGACACCGTGGCTTAAATACGGTACCTAGGGGCTTGAACAGTTTTTATTGGATTTATACAATTTTTCGTCATAACATGGCATACACGTTTGCTAAGAAACCTAAATCCCAAGTTTCATCGAGATATCTCAATTTGTACTCCAGTTACAGCTTGCACGGACGGACCGACGAACAGACAGACAATCAACAGGATTCCAACTTTTCCCGTCATCATGATTATTTATATATATACGGATAAACCTTTATCTATTTTGCTTATCTTAGGTGATACGTAGATCTGTTAGGTGAAGAAAACTTTAAGACTCTGTAACAACTGGTTGCAAGAGTATAAAAATTGACAATATATTTACATATCTAAAAAAATACATAGTTTTTTTGTTTTGATTCAAACGTATAGTTTATTTTTATACTCTCGCAACAATGTTGCTAAGGAGAGTATTATAGTTTTGTTCACATAACGGTTGTTTGTAAGTCCTAAAACTAAAAGAGTCAGATATAGGGTTATATATACCAAAGTGATCAGGGTGACGAGTAGAGTCGAAATCCGGATGTCTGTCTGTCCGTCCGTCCGTGCAAGCTGTAACTTGAGTAAAAATTGAGATATCATGATGAAACTTGGTACACGTATTCCTTGGCTCCATAAGAAGGTTAAGTTCGAAGATGGGCAAAATCGGCCCTCTGCCACGCCCACAAAATGGCGGAAACCGAAAAGCTATAAAGTGTCATAACTAAGCCATAAATAAAGATATTAAAGTGAAATTTGGCACAAAGGATCGCATTAGGGAGGGGCATATTTGGACGTATTTTTTTGGAAAAGTGGGAGTGGCCCCGCCCCCTACTAAGTTTTTTGTACATATCTCGGAAACTACTATAGCTATGTCAACCAAACTCTGTAGAGTCGTTTCCTTCAGGCATTTCCATATACAGTTCAAAAATGGAAGAAATCGGATAATAACCACGCCCACCTCCCATACAAAGGTTATGTTGAAAATCACTAAAAGTGCGTTAACCGACTAACAAAAAACGTCAGAAACACTAAATTTTACGGAAGAAATGGCAGAAGGAAGCTGCACCCAGGCTTTTTTTAAAAATTGAAAATGGGCGTGGCCTCGCCCACTTATGGACCCAAAACTATATACAGTAGACGCTCAGAAATTAGAACTCTCAGAAATTAGAACATCCAGAAATTAGAACCAGAGTTTTTAATGCATTGGACGCTCTGAAATTAGAACTTGAAGTTCTAATTTCTGAGCATTTTTTTTTTTTATTTTAAACACAACCATTTTTTGTTTGCATTGACCGCTCTGAAATTAGAACTTGAGGTTCTAATTTCTGAGAGCTTTTTTTTCATTTTTAACACAAGGGAATTCCCATTCTTGATTTTTATTTTACTGAACAAATGTAAAATAGAAAGGGGAATCCCCAAGTTATATTTTAGTTTTTGTTTTGCCTTATTTTCCTAATTTCTGAGAATTTTTTTTCATTTTTAACACAGGGGAATTCCCATTCTTGCTTTTTATATTACTGAACAAATGTAAAATAGAAAGGGGAATCCCCAAGTTATATTTTAGTTTTTGTTTTGCCATATTTTTGGCGTTGGTTTTTAAAACAACGCGAAAGGAAGTGTACATTGACAGCAACAATATTAAAGGAAAAAGCTAAACAAATTTTTGGTGAAGAATACCCCGATAAAAATAAAAATGCATTCCGAGCAAGCGATGGATGGTTTACTAAATTTAAAAAGCGACACGGCATTCGTTTTTTAAAAATTGGTGGCGAGATTCTTTCTAGTGATATTGCCTCCATCACTCCATTTATTCACAGATTCCGTGCAAAAGTCACTGAGATGGGGTTAATAGAGTCGCAATTATATAATGTGGACGGAACCGGATTATTTTATCGTTGCCTACCAGATAAAACATATGTCTCTGCTTGTGAAAAAAGTGCGCCTGGATACAAAATTCAAAAAGAACGAATTTCAATTTTACTTGGTTCAAATGCTGATGGGTCTCACAAATTAGTGCCCTTAGTTATTGGAAAAGCTAAAAATCCCAGGAGCTTCAAAGGTTTTAAAAATCCACTTCATTACAACTTTTCCAAAAATGCTTGGATGACGTCTCGGATCTTTCACGATTGGTTTCACAAGATATTTATTAATGAAGTAAGATGAAATAATTTTGCTTTTAATTTCATTAATTTTAAAATATTTTTTTGTTTACAGGTCATCCAGTTTTCTCAAAAAAATAACTTGCCTCCGAAGGCTCTTTTGCTTATCGATAACTGCTCCGCGCATGCACCGATTGAGCATCTTCAAAGCAAAGATGGCAACATAGTTGCATAAATATTTCTTGCTGCCAAATGTGACAGCAGCTGTGCAACCAATGGATCAAAATCCCATAAAGTTATCAAAACTTGTTTACAGAAGTAAGTTACTTGCTGAAATAATAGCTGAAGGTGGTGCACTGAATAGTCTGTTGAAATCCCATTCCATCCGAAAGGCAATAATATTTCTGAAACAAGCTTGGGATGAGATAACTCCAAAAGTGATGAGGAATTCTTGGTCAAAGTTGCTTTAAATTGGGACTCTGACCAATACGACAGCGATGATGATGTGCCACTAGCAGAGTTGCTTAACAAAAATGAGGACTGCAATGAATCTCTCCAAGTAAATCAAACTCTTTTAGCAGAAATTGATCCAAACAGTTTCATGTGTATTGCTGACATCGAGAAATGGAATGAAGATGAGTTTGAAGACCGAACTGGTGATGACCTAAGTAGCGATGATGAGTTTTCTGATAGCAGTGAAGACGATGTTGTTGATGACACATCAGTTATCTCAAATGTTATAGCTATTGAAAGCGTTAACAATTTAATAAATTGGTGCAACAAGAGTGAATTGTCTTCCAGTAAGCACATGACCAATCTATTGGCCCTCCGTAACGATATTGTCATATCGGATTTAAAGAAACCAAAAAAACTAACAAATATTACTGATTATATGTCAAACAAAAATTAATTTTGAACTGGCCCTTATATAGTTTTTAATTAATTTCTGAAATTTTTAGTTGTTTTTTTTTTTAATAATTGTTATGTAATGAACTGAATTGTTATGTTTAAAAAAAAAAATAAGAAAAGAAATAAAAAAAAATGTTTTTATATAGTTTTTGGAAGTGGCTTAACTCTTAGTTTTATTATTCACGTTAAAGAAAAACCGTCCAGAAATTAGAACATTTCGGAAATTAGAACTACCCCAAAAACAAAGTGGTTCTAATTTCCGAGCGTCTACTGTAACAGGATCTACTAGACCGATTTCAATGAAATTCGGTATATAATATTTTCTTAACACCCTGATGACATGTACGAAGTATGGGTGAAATCGGTTCCCAACCACGCCTTCTTCCAATATAACGCTATTTTGAATTCCATCTGATGCCTTTTCTGTATAATACGAGTATGTACATTAGGAACCAATGATAATAGCGGAATAAAACTTTACAAAAATACGGTATTTGAAAAATATGTAAATGACGTATAATGAAATCTCGATTATCACTTTGTCATGCGAGAGTATAAAATGTTCGGTGACACCCGAACTTAGCCCTTCCTTACTTGTTTTTTAATATCTTTATAGATTGAAATAACAATGTGTTTTCTAATTTGAGATATCTTTTGTTATTACATTGGAGTTGTACAATATTCCGTTTATTTAAGTATATACTAACTTTGTGATATTTTATTAAGGCGTCAGTAAGGTAATCTAGCGTGTTTATTTGAGATTTTTTTTGTTATTACATTGGAGTTGTACAATATTCCGTTTATTTAAGTATATACTAACTTTGTGATATTTTATTAAAGGGTCAGTAAGGTAATCTAGCGTGTTTATTTGAGATTTTTTTCATAGAAATTTTAATTCTACAATAGAACTTTTTTCACATATCATGAGGTATATCGTGGAGTGTATAAACAAGTTTTTTGATGACATCTGTCGGAGAAATAGCAGGGTGAAAGAGATGCGTTTTTTCACTGGCGGACACGATTTCTCATGTTGGAATCATCTGAAATACAAAAACTCAATTTATTCTTAAAAAGTACGTGAATAGTTATCGTCCCTACTAGAATCATAAAAAAATGTTGATAAATAAAAAAGTAATTAACGTCCGGCAGTTTAAAAAAGTGTGTCTTGAGAAAAACTCGTTTAAGTTTTGAGGTACTGAAAAAGCATACAAAGTTGGACATAAACTTTGAAAAATTGACATACTCCTAATCGGCTATGCCTGATCCGTACAAAACACCCTCGGTATCGTCATACAGCTAGTTCTCGCGTGATCTATTCCCCCTGGTGTTCGACCGGTGCTCCTTTGGGACCTCACAGTTGCGATTATCCGCGGTACGAATACGACACTCGTCGCTGTGCCTCGCGGTAACGGCTGCTGCTGCGCCAATCGACGGACCCATTGTGTCCATTATCTTCAGCAAAGTTGTGGAACCCTCGCAAATTGCACAATCCTTCGCCAAATCCACGATTTTTTTGCCACTAAAGATTTATTTAGGAGCCATGTCCCAGACCGTTGCATTGAAACATTCATTACTGTTTTGGGTGTTCACTCCCAATCACCAGCTCAACAGATCGTCGGTGGTGAGGTCCTCATATACTTATCTTCTTCAACATCTCGATAAGTCCCTGAAGCCTCCGCCACGTTGTATTTGCAGCATTAGCTTACTCCTGTAGGACAGAACTCGTGCTGTGGATGCGCGTCGGTGGAAATTTTGTGGTAAAAAGTGGCCAAGGCGGCGCGTCTCATTCCTTCTACGGAATCTTTATTCTCTTTGATTGCTCGTTGGCAGTATGGCGACAGGTGGAGCATAACGTTTTTCTTAAAGCCGGCAGTCTTTATTTTTGGGGCAGGTTTCGTTGTCGTTTTTGGCCTGCCTCTCGAAGTACGTTTCGTGGCCGTTTTTTTTTTCTTTATTTTCATCGAGCTGCGTGAGATTTCTTTTTGCCTCTATTGCTCGTTTGTACATCCTTTTTTTCACATGTAGAACGCACTTCAATTTTCTAATTTCTAATTCCTCTCCATACGTCAATGAGTCTTTCAAACACTTGAATGTCTTAGTGTCACCGTCAACAATGTAGTTCTTATTATAAACGTTGTACACTTCTAAGGATCTTTCAAACATCTCCAACACTCCGTCTACCTCCATTTTTCCAGAACTGCCAGAATGCTTCATAGTGCACTCAGCTTCATGATCTTCGTGCCAAACGTCATATTCAATGCCGTCCAATTTTGCAGCCATACATTTGCATGATTTACAATAACGGGACTTCACAATCACGTCCAACTTTTTCTCCGTAAATTTGCTAATCAAAGAAACAACTCCAACAAGCGATGTAAAACCGTGCTTCTCCCAAGATCCGTCTCCCGACACAGAAAGATGATTTTTCACGTTACCGACAGCCTCGTTTCTCTCCTGCTCTTCTTTGGCCGCTTTTCGAAGCATAGCCTGAGCTACTGTATGCCCCGCGGTAGAAACATGCGACAGAATGTCGTAGTACGTAGTCTTCGTCAAAGAAAGTCCAAAATTCATGTACCCGTAAAATTTACTAATGCCCTGGAAGCCGATGCCGAGTAAGCGCATTACAAAAACCAATCGACAGTTTATTTCGTACGTCTTTCCAATCTGAGGACTACTCATGATATATTGTTCTTCGTCACATTCACATTGCATCACTAACTGAAAACCAAGCCCTTCTTCAGCTCTTCTCGAAAATTTCACATTTTTCTTGCACACTTTGCACAAAAAAAGATCTTGTAGAGGAGAAAAATCCCGAAGTTTATGATGAAGTAACGCAGTAAATCGTCGATGTTGACCTCTAAATTCCCATTTCCCGATGACATTTTTCTCACTGTCGAACTGATGTAGGAATCATCTTCCTCCACTGTATGTCGATTTCCATGAAAATGTCTTTTTTTTTTGTATGATCCAGCCTCTGAACAAGTCTTTTCGTCCCTTTGCGATCTATTGCAAACGAGAAAATAATACGCGCTATATATGTACGCACTGATTCGACCGTAAAAACAATAAATTATCAACACGATACTTAAGGAATGATTTCGTCAGTGACAGCGTGTAAAATAGTGGTTAGATTTCATGCGCCAAGTGTGCACTCCGAGCGCTCCGAACGTGGAGCGGTATTATTATTTTTGGGGCTTTTTCGAAACCTTCCAACGGTAAAGAGGGTTTCTAAATACCTTAATTCTAAGGGTATAAGGGGACAGAAAATGCAAAAAAACAAGTTTTGATAAAAGATTACCCTACTGACCCCTTAAATAAGTATGTCATATTTACTGTAAAACTTTGATTATATAATAAATGATACGAAATACAAGTGTTCTTACATACATATATGACTTACAATCTTTTATATATGTATGCATAAACTTTATTATAAATGAATATACTATATTGGATTTCTCATTAACCGTATTAATTAATTACACTAGTTTACAGTACATTTGTTGCCGAAGAAATTTTAGCTGTTGCTGACTACATATAATATGCTATTTCCAAATATATAATTTAAATATTTTTATCAGCTCTAGTTTCGGAGTTTCAGCTATGTAGGTATTACACAGAAAAAGACATGTATTTATTAAGAAAAATTTTATTAAGAAAAATAATTAATCATTAAGTTCTAAAAAACTTAAAGCTCTTCTCCGATGTGTAGACTTTGGAAAACGACGGCTTTAATCTTTTCCATAGTGAGCTGAGGAAATTTTTTGCAAATGTAAGAAAAGCAGTTCCCATCTTTATCTAGTGATTTTACAAACTGTTTCATGATGCCCAGTTTTATATGTAATGGTGGAAGGATAATTTTGTTACGAGCTACTAATGAATTGTGGACTATATTGTGCTTTCTTGGCTCCATTTTCTCTCTCAAGGTCCAGTTTTTCCCACCCAATGCTCTTGTTTAGCTCTACTGTCCCAAAGACATATAAAAACTTGGTATAACCACTTTGTTGACCGAGAAAAATGTTGATCATTTTTAAATCGACACAAATTTGCCACTCATGGTCATTGTATTTTAATTTGTTCAAGACTAGCGATATGTTACAATATTCCTCTTTTAACTTTGTACTGTGGGTAATAGGTACCCTAGCGTATTTATTTCCATTATGTAATAGAACACATTTAAGGCTACGTTTTGAGTTGTCAATGAATAAACGCCAGTCGTTTGGTTCGTATCGCTTCAAGCCCATTTTTATCAACAAGTTTTTGAAATTTGAACAAAAGGTAATGCTGTTTTCTTCGGAAAAATAACGCCGTAATTCTGCATCTCTTTCACGATAAAAACTTATTTTAGTATCCAAGGATAGCAAGTTTTTTTCTTTTAGTCTTGATGCTAACAATTCTGAAGCTTGTTTAGAAAGATTTAAATCTCTTACAAGATCATTCAACTCATTTTGGGAAAAGCGTTTTGGCTTATTAGACATATGTACCTTCAAAATCAGCATCATTTTCTGATGAGCTTGGTCCTTCAATGTCTTGCTCTAATGGTTCAGATATATTTTTAGGCTCTGAAGAGTTAGGTGAACGCTGCACTGGACGTTGAACACAACTAGTCCTTGGGTACTGCCATTTAACTCGATTTTTAGTGTTTAAACCGTTTATGTTCACTCTACAAAAATAACAGTCTACGAGATGATTTCGTAGTTCTCGCCAAATAGTCGGTGTTCCAAATTTAAAGGCACTTCTTTTACCACTTTTCCATAATCTTAAATATTCCACACAAGATTTGCAAACACAATTGAGAGCCCAAGAATTCTTATTTTTATCCAAGAGCACCCCAAAATACTCAAAATAGGTATTTTTCACCAACTCTGATAGAACTTTTCTACAATTTTTAAACACATTTTCTTCGCATATGTAGCAAAAATGATCTGGTCTATTTAAACAACGTCTTCTTGAACTACTCATGACGCAAAAACTTGAGAAACTAATCTTAACGCAGTAAAATACGCCTGTTTTCGATTAATGTATGTATATGCTTAAATGACAAAAATCAAAAACAAAGTAACTCGAGCTGCAAAAATTTTTGAGGGTATATAAAAGTAAGTCATATCCGACATATTCATTATACTCTTGCAACTAGTTGCTACAAAGTATAATAGTTTTGTTCACCGAATGGTTGTATACACTCGTATCACTTAAAACTAATCGAGATAGATACTCGTATAGGGTTAAATATATATAAATGATCAGGGTGACGAGAAAACTTTAAACCCGGTTGACTGTCTGTCTGTCCGTCCGTGCAAGCTGTAACTTGAGTAAAAATTTAGCTATCTTGAGGAAACTTGGTATTCAGGTTTCTTAGTAATCGTACTATTGTCACGCCCACAAATCGCCATTAATCAAAAACCTGTAAAGTGCCATAACTAAGCACTAAACTAAGATATAAAATTCATATTTGACACAAGGAATTGCAGTAGCCACGGGCACCTGTGGGAAACAATTTTGAAATAGTGAGAGTGGCCACGCCCTCTGATTAATGTGCATATCTCCTAAACCACTAAAGCTACAAACACCAAATTTTCTAAGCTGGAATATTTTAAGAACTCCTATTGACAGTGAGAAATCGGATGAAACCCCCGTTCCCTCCTCGTATAACCGTACTGTTCAAAATTACTAAAAGCGCAATAAATAAATAACTGAATGCGCCAGGGACGCAAAAATTTGTCGCCGGGATTGTACAACAAGGCTTTTTAGGGCCAGGGTAAAAATTGGACGATGGGCGAGGCACCGCCTACTTTTTGGTGGAATCCCAAATCTCGGAACCCGACTAACCGATTTCGACAAAATTTGGTATGTCTTACTACGCCTACTTCCCATATAGCAAAATTTTAAATTCCATTCTTTTACTTCCAGTACACAAATCAAGAATCAATTAATACAACAGGACTAAACTTTGCACAAATAATGCCTTTAATATATTCCACCTTATGATCAAAAATTGTTCAAATCCTTTTCAAGCCCCTAAGTACCGAATGTTGGAATCCCAGTACCTAAAGTTGACTTTTGATCGAAAATATCGGTAATTGTGTGAGAAATATAATTAAAATCAAAAATCAGCCGAAATCATCATTGAAATTCAGGGAAACATCGATTTATCGATTTATTAGCATTTCGGCCGCACAAGTTGTCTGACGACCAAAAATTGCTCAGAATCCGTCTCATCGATCGACGCTTGTGACCGATTATTTGACCAAAAATTACATTTTAACCATAAACCACCCCCCGTATTCACCTAATATGGACCGTGCGACTTCTTCCTTTTCAGAAAAATGCATTTGCTCATGAAAGGAAAGCGTTATGCAGACTTAGGGGTCATACAAAAGGCTTGCACCGGCATACTGGCGGCCACACCGGCCAAAGAGCTAAAACACTCGTTCGACACGCTTTTGGACTGTGCTAAAAGCTGTACTGAAGCAGAAGGAGACTATTTTGAATAAAATAAATTAATTTTGCCGAAAAAACCATTTATTCTGTTTTTTTTTTAAGTCCTGCTTACTTTGGAACGCACCTTGTAGTAGGGGTAAGCATCGAAAGCCGGAGTGCGGAACTTTAATCCGCTAAACCTAACCTACTCCCAACTCAAGACTCTCCTACGGATCGTGTCAGAAAGTCTCAGATTTGTCATTATGGATGCTGACGCTTCGCTGACAGCTTTCCATTTATCAGTCGACTGACACATGAGTGTCATTATCGACCGTAAAACTACCACCGAGTATGGTTTTTATTTTTTCTCATGTATTCGAAAATCGAGGGCAATAAAATAATATAGTTATATTCAGAGTCTTATATATACTTTGCACACGTCAGACAGTTGGGACTTATGTTCATTGTGGAATCTTAAAAGGTAGATTCTAAAGCCCATATCCATTAATTATTTGGGTCAGATACTCGAATAAATCTAGGTCCCCATGTCGTCTGTCTATCCACGAGTGGATGTCCGGTATAAGTCGATGGGTCCAGCGCCCTTTAGATGAGGAATTCTACCGTTTCTGCCAGATTTTAGTGCTCTTTTTTCTCTCCTCTGTCTTTGCCGATACTGTTTTAGGCGCTGATAGCTGATATAAACGCTCGAGTTCATCTCCCTGGATGTCAATGGGCGGCATACTGGCTAATACTTCAGCAGTGTCGGTTGATATAGTCCGGAAAGCACTTATAACCCGAATTGCAGAAAGCCTTGGCACTACAATTAATGTTTTAGCATACGCTTTTATATCCATTGCCCGTATCCACACTGATGTCGCATACAGTATTACGGAACTCATTGTTTTCGCTATTAAAAATCGCTGGCTGGAACGCCCACTGCCTCTATTGGTCATCATTTTCGGAAGGGCATTATAAATTTTTTTTGCTTTACCGGAAGAATACTCCAGGTGTTCCTTAAATTTTAATTTTGAGTCCAATATTACTCCCAGATACTTCAGCTGCGGCGGTGAAGTATTCTCGTACTCCCCTATAGTGAGCTCTATTCGTTCTTCCACCTTCCTCGTGCTTATAAGTAAAACTTCTGTTTTTGCTCTGTCAGTTCCAGTCTCGCAGAAGAGAACCAATGCTGTAGATCATTTACGCACTAATTGCATTTGTTTCTTAGGTCGACTAATTGTTTTGCACCTGCTACCACCATGAGATCGTCCGCATATGCTATTAGTTTCACATCTTTCGGTAGCTGTCTTCTTAGCACCTCGTCATACATGAGGTTCCATAATAGCGGGCCTAATACTGATCTTTGGGGTATTCCACTCTTTTGGTTCCTTCATTCGTATCATAAATCAGCCTTCTCCTTTTAAAATAACTCATTATAATGTTTATGAGGTATTCTGGGACGCGAATTTTATTAAGGGCTTTGATTATGTGTGCCCATTTTACCGTGTTGAACGCATTCTTGACATACTGCCTACTTTTTGTGCCACCTTTCCATCAGTGTCGTACGAAGTTCATCAATCGACGCTGATTTTTTGGAATAGACCATAGACTTAGCAAATAATCTAACAACGTCAAATCGCACGAGGCGGTCAATTGACTGGGCCATTTCGTGAGATAACACGTACACCAAAACGTGAAAACCATTTCAATAAATCGATTGCGACATTTGTTGGGGGGGTTGTAGTGCCGTCTTGTTGGAACCACGTTTTGTCCAAGTCCATATCATCAAATTCAGGGCAAAAGTATTGGGTTATCATTGGCGTCGTTTATTGTCCCTATCGGTCTACATTTGTAGTGCCCTTTCAGATATGATTTTTTACTTGGCTATGATTTTTTATCTTTTTATAAGGCTTTTGTGAACTATTTTGCTGGATACGGTTACAACTGCTGAATTTCGATTTTCTTAAACTATTCGCTTTTTATATAGGTTTTTGTTCTGTTCGTATGGAATAATTATATTCGTAAACTGCTCTGTCTAGAAGTTCTGGAAAGAATCTTTCTTATATTTTAAACATCTTATTACTTCTGATAAAGTGGAGTGAAAACGTTCAACTTGTCCGTTAGCTGTGCTGGTGGGTGGAGTTATTTTATGTACATAAATCCAAAGTTGGTCTTTTAACATAAAAAATATTGAATTAACATTTAAAGATTTATCGTTATATATTATGATATTCTGAGATACTCCGAAATTGAAAATTATTTGTCTAAGTGGTTATTTGTGCGTAAGTATACGGAAAACTTTTTGAATGCTATTAATATTAAATCTTTATCGGCTATGTAAATATGTATCTATATGTACTATTTTTCCTGGGTATTTTGGAATTGGAGTTCCTATTATTTCTTCTGAGGTAGATATTCCATTTATTACTGAAGGGTTAAGTCGTGTTTTGTGTAATACATTTTCTGTTGAGTAATTTGGTTTAATTATTAGAAGTATGTAGTATGTAGGCATGTTCTTGTCCTTTTCTTAAACAAATTTTTATATATTATATTTATTTATAATAATTATAGAGGAATTAAACTATGAGACGAACTTTTATCTGAATGCTACTGATAATTAATTTATTTGTAATGGTGTAGAAAGTATATCATTTACTATGTAAAATTTCCCAGATTTATATTTTACTCGTATTTCATTCTTATATTCTTCTAAAATTGATTTCCATCGCTTTAGTTTTGAATTGTGAATTTTGTTAATATTTGATGATCGGTATGTGTTATAATTTTTTTCTAAGAGAATTGAGTGCCCTGCATCATTTGCTTCCAATGTGTTTAAGGTTCTAGAAATAAAAGTTATGGGTTTGCCACTTTCTAGTACAGCGCCTAGCGCATTTTTTGAAACATCCGCGTAAGATTAAATTCTATATTATAGTATAATTGGGATATTGCAGTATGACGTCTTTTGAAATGAGGGCGGATTTAATTTTGTCGAATGCTTCTTCACGCAAGTGAGGAAAGTTCTCTGATCGCCATTCACTTGGTAGTGGCCAGAAACGATTCTTTTACACATGGCTCAAGCAGCTCACAACTTCCGGTCTTTGACCAAGTATCCTCTGAGTAGCCTAAGAACATCCGTTCGAAGGAGAGCTAAAGTAAGAAGGCGAAACATCCCCTACATATGGTTGTGCGCTGGGTTTGGGACCCGCCACGTAAAAAAACACCCCCAATGAAAAGGACAAGAAGCCTTGGAAGAGAAACCCCCCTTTTGATGACGACCATGGCAAACGAGATAAGGACTATGATATCAAGGCATGCACCTGGAATGTCCGGACCCTTAATTAGGAAGGTGCCGCTGTCCAGCTGGTTGATTTCTTCGCGAAAATAAAGGCTGACATCATCGCCGTTCAAGAAATGCTATGGACGGGACAAGAACAGAGATGAGTAGGTCCTTGTGACATTTACTACAGTAACCATATAGAGGAGCGCAAGTTTGGTGTTGGATTCGTGGTGGGAAAGAGACTCCGTCGCCGAGTACTATCATTCACTCCGGTGGTCTAGCCACAATCCGCATCAAAGCGAGGTTCTTCAACATATCGCTGATTTGCGCCCACGCCCCGACGGAAGAGAAGGACGATGTGACCAAAAATGCCTTCTATGAGCGCTTAGAGCGCGCTTATGAGAGCTGCCCCCGCCACGATGTCAAAATCGTGCTTGGCGACTTTAACGCCAGGGTGGGCAAAGAAGGTATATTTGGCACTACGGTCGGTAAATTCAGCCTCCACGACGAAACATCCCCAAATGGGTTGAGGCTGATTGACTTCGCCGGGGACGGCATTTCAAACTCCTTACGTACAGCTGCAACCGAAACCATTGGTTTTCGGAAAGTACAAAAGAACAGCTGGTACGACGAGGAGTGCCGTGTCGCAGCGGGGAGAAAACAGGCTGCCTACCTCACAACGTTACGATCGACCACTACACGTGCGTGATGGGATAGATACCGAGAGTTGAAGAGGGAAGCGAGACGCATTTGCAGACAGAAGAAGAAAGAGGCCGAAATGCGTGAGTACGAAGAGCTTGATAAGCTGGCCGACAGGGGTAATGCTCGAAAATTCTACGAAAAAATGCGGCGGTTTACAGGTTTCAAGACCGGAGCATACTCTTGTAAAACCTGCAGTGGTGATCTAGTCACCGATACCCAGAACATACTTAGATTATGGAGGGAACACTTCTCCAGCCTGCTGAATGACAGTGAACGCACAACACCAGGAGAAGGAGAACCCGATTCCCCAATCGATGACGAGGGAGCAGACGTTCCATTACCCGGCAATGAAGAAGTTCGAATAGCAATTGCCCGCCTGAAGAACAACAAAGCGGCAGGGGCCGACGGATTGCCGGCCGATCTATTCAAACACGGCGGCGAAGAACTGATAAGGAGCATGCATCAGCTTCTTTGTAAAATATGGTCGGACGAAAGCATGCCCAACGATTGGAATTTAAGTGTGCTATGCACAATCCATAAAAAAGGAGACCCTACAATCTGCGCCAACTACCGTGGAATAACCCTCCTCAACATCTAGGAATGCAAACATCGTGAAATGAAGCATCGATGGATTTTTGAACTTTTTTAACGTATTTTATTAGTGAGCATAAAAAGCTACGCCTTTAATTGATATATATTTTAGCTACCCATTAAAACCTTTTCTCAATAAATAAAAGATATAAATAGTTTTTGAACAAACAACAAATTATTTATTTAAAACAGAATTTAAAAATAACAATTTGGAAAGTCTTTTCCCGTCAAGCGATTTCTTTGCTGTGTGATCGTTGCTCAAGCTTTAGAAAACAGTCGTTCACTAGGAACTGAAGTGGCCACAATGGATAAATATTTGGAAGCTTGTTTATACAATTCAGGAAATACATTTTTCATATCATCCCACATTTCTGTTGGATTCTGAGTGATAGAAGCAACAGCTGATCCAAGATACTTTTTAACTTCAACTTCCGTTGTTGTAATAGCAGATAAATTGGAAAACTTACATTTCATATTTTGGTGGGTCAACTGTTTATGATGGCTTCAAATATCAAACGGGTTTTCCGTTGCACAATCATCCGAAGATTCCGACGTACTAACGCCATTATTTGCATCCTTTATGAAATTATTTAAATACAAAACGGTTTTGTTTTTAGCCAGTTCATCTTTAAAGTGCAGAAATTTGAATCTCGGATCCAATACAGTAGCCAACGCCAGAACTGAATTAAATTCAAGTTTGCCAAATCTCTTACTCATGTTCTTTTGCAGTTCACTTTTTAGCTCCCTACAATAGCGTCTTGAGCTGAAATTTTTGTCAGAGCTTCAGTTAAATAGCTTACTAAAGGTACAACCTTGCTAATGGTAACGTAGGTATCAGCCGAAATCTCCCTGGTCACAGTTTCAAAACACTGTAATAATTCAATCACCTCCTTAATTTTGTTCAGCTCGTAGGCATTAACCGTAGAGGGTGCTTCTGGGCGTGTGAGCAGTACTTCACTTAAAATAGGGGCTAACTGGACAAAACTCTCTAACATATAATAACATGAATTCCATCGCGTTCTTACGTCAAGAATCATTTTATTACTTGTAGAAGCACCACTGTCTATTTGTTTCTTTCGCAATTTATCACTGGCATTAACACTTCTTTTAATAAACTTAACAATGTCGCGCACCTTAGTTATCAATGGTGATACTTCCGTGGACTTATTTATTGCGTTACAACCAAATTAAGCGTGTGTGCGAAGCAGGGTATTATTTTTTTTTCGCCAAACAAGCTTCTATTTAATTTCATCATGGTTGAATCATTATCAGTTACACAAGCAGAAACTTTATTTATGGAAACGTTCCACTCGTTGAAAAGTTTAAACATAGTTTCTTCTAAATAAGCTGCTGTATGACTTTCGTGTAGTTCGATTACTCCTAACGTCCCACTCAACAAACGTGTATTGTCCAAAAAATGAATTGTTACCCCAAGGAACGACTGATTTTTCATTGTCTCCGTCCATATGTCATACGTTAGGCAATAACTGTCGTCCTTACGAATATGCTCTTTGAAAATTGAAGACAGCGCTTCATATTTTTCATCCACTCGTAATTTTATTGTTTCTTCAGAAACCTTTCCTTCAACGGTGGAAAATGGCTTGTTGTCCATTATAATATACATATTTCACAATTGCTTCAGTAATTTTCCTTGATTTAGGGCCATCTTGATAAGAAATACTTTTGACCTGCTCAAAAAAGTCTTTCACATTTGCAGTACTTACGGAGTACATGTACTAGGAGACGATTCAATACATGCAGTCTTCTTATTGCTATTGTCGGATAACTCACTTGACGCTGTCGTCCCAGCGGTTGGTGATATATTAATTATTTCAGAAATTTTTCGCTGTTTTGGTTCCGAGTGCGGCGTAGTTTTGGAGGAGCATTCTGCATTATCAACTTGATCGAGTAATACCTTTTTATGTACATTCTCAACGTGTCAGCGAATATTCGATGTGTTGCTTTTTATACAGGGTATATTAAGTTTGTCACGAAGTTTGTAACATCCAGAAGGAATCGTCGGAGACCCAATAAAGTATATAAGTATATAAATGATCAGTATGTCGAGCTGAGTCGATTTAGCCATGTCCGTCTGTACGTCTGTCTGTATATATACGAACTAGTCTCTCAGTTTTTAAGATATCTTTTTGAAATTTTGCAAACGTCATTTTCTCCTCAAGAAGCTGCTCATTTGTCGGAAAGGCTGATATCGGACCACTATAACATATAGCTGCCATACAAACTGAACAATCGGAATAAAATGCTTGTATGGAAAACTTTCACATTTGACAAGATATATTCACGAAATTTGGTATATGTTATTTTTTAAGGCAACAATGTAATCTCCGAAGAAATTGTTCAGAGCGGTTAACTATAGCATATAGCTGCCATACAAACTGAACGATCGGAATCAAATGCTTGTATGGAGCATTTTCACATTTGACAAGATATTTTCACGAAATTTGGTATATGTTATTTTCTAAGGCAATAATGTAATTTCCGAAGAAATTGTTCAGATCGGTTAACTATAGCATATAGCTGCCATACAAACTGTACGATCGGAATAAAGTTCTTGTATGGACAACTTTCACATTTGACAAGATATATTCACGAAATTTGGTATATGTTATTTTTTAAGGCAACAATGTAATCTTCGAAGAAATTGTTTAGATCGGTTAACTATAACATATAGCTGCCATACAAACTGAACGATCGGAATCAATTTCTTGTATGGACCACTTTCACATTTGACAAGATATATTCACGAAATTTGGTATATGTTATTTTTTAAGGCAACCATGTAATCTCTAAAAAACTTGTTTAGAACGGATTACTATGGCATATAGCTTCCATACAAACTGAACACATAGTTACTAACAGAAATGCACCTGTGAAGGGTATTTAGCTTCGGTGCAACCGAAGTTAACGTTTTTTCTTGTTAATTTCGAAGGCAGCATTTTGAAAATCTGAAATATTATGTACATATTTAAACGTCTAACCACCTGTAACAAATTTGTGATTGACAACAGATGAATTCACAACAAAACTTATATTAAACGCTCAAAAAGAACTTCTAACACACATAACACGAAATAGACTGTCACACAAAATAAATTTTCGATTTTTTGTAAAACTTATTTCGCATTAATTCATAAGCGAATTCTCAGTATTTTTCAAGTGCACATTCAACCAACGAATTCTCCGTATTTTACAACAAAACACATGACAGTTTGCTAAAGCGTTTCGAAGCAGATGTTTTTGCATTAATACCGAGAAAAAGTGCTGCAAAGATGTGGAGTAAAATTTGAAAAAACATCGACATAAAACATCTATCCAGGCAACATCGATGTATCGATGTTTTTAGAATCACAAGATCGATGGCAAACATCGATGCTTTTTGACAAAAACATCGATGTTTCAGAAACATCGATCCATTGTTTGCATCCCTATCAACATCGCATATAAGGTTCTATCGAGCGTATTGTGTGAGAGATTAAAGCCCACCGTCAACAAACTGATTGGACCTTATCAGTGTGGCTTTAGACCTGGCAAATCAACAACTGACCAGATATTCACCATGCGCCAAATCTTGGAAAAGACCCGTGAAAGGAGAATCGACACACACCACCTCTTCGTCGATTTCAAAGCTGCTTTCGACAGCACGAAAAGGAGCTGCCTTTATGCCGCGATGTCTGAATTTGGTATCCCCGCAAAACTAATACGGCTGTGTAAACTGACGTTAAGCAACACGAAAAGCTCCGTCAGGATCGGAAAGGACCTCTCCGAGCCGTTCGATACCAAACGAGGTTTCAGACAAGGCGACTACCTATCGTGCGACTTCTTCAACCTGCTTCTGGAGAAAATAGTTCAAGCTGCAGAACTAAATAGAGAAGGTACCATCTTCTAAAAGAGTGTACAGCTGCTGGCGTATGCCGATGATATTGATATCATCGGTCTCAACACCCGCGCCGTTAGTTCTGCTTTCTCCAGGCTGGACAAGGAAGCACAGAAAATGGGTCTGGCAGTGAACGAGGGCAAGACGAAATATCTCCTGTCATCAAACAAACAGTCGTCGCACTCGCAACTAGGCTCGAACGTCACTGATGACAGCCATAACTTAGAAGATGAAGATAACTTCGTCAATCTTGGAACCAGCATTAACAGGAACAACAATGTCAGCCTCGATATCGAACACGGAGTTTCTTATTAATGTGTACTATAGAGATTACAAATTATAAAAAACATTTAACAAATTTTTATTTTCTGTAAAAATTTCTTACTTTTTTCTTAAGGCCCTTCATTATGTTTTGTACAGTGTTTTCATCGATATTACCGTACGACCTTCGCCACTTATTTCTAAAATCTTGTAAATTTTTTGCAGTACCTTTACTCTTTTGGAGATTCGATTTCATTAGAGCCCAATATCTCTCAATAGGTCGAAGCTCTGGGCAATTAGGTGGATTCGCTTTTCTTGGAACAATATTGACATTATTGCTTTCATACCACTCCATGGCAGCTGTAGAATAGTGAGAGGTTGCTAAATCAAGCCAGAACATTACAGTACCCTCATGTTTGCGAATAAATGGCAAAAGACGTTTTGGAAGGCACTCGCTAATATAAATTTTTGAATTGATTGTGCCCTGTGTTACAAAAAAACTGCTTCTCAAACCGCAAGTACATATCGCTTGCCAAACCATATACTGCTTGGGAAATTTGGTAATTTTCTTTTCCTTAAATTTTCTCTGTACTTGACCCTTCTTCATACAGGTATAATATTCATGCCCCGGTAACTGTTTGAAATCTGCCTTAACGTAGGTTTCGTCGTCCATCACGCAACAGCAAATTTTGTTAGGTATCCTTCATACAAATTTCGAGCTCGTTTTTCAGCAACCAAATGCTTTTCATCGGAACGATCTGGCACTCTTTGAACTCTATATGTCTTTAGCTTACTATCACTCTTTATCCTTTGTACAGTACTTTTAGAGGTACCTGCTTTAACAGCAACATCTCGTACTGAAGTGTTGGGATTCTGCTTAAAAACTTCCTTCACTCTTTTTGCCAAATTTCCTTCTGCACCTGCTTTTCTACCTGAACCTTTTTTTCGTATAGTAGGTACACCCTTTTTGTAATTCGAAACAACCCTTCTAACAGTACTTTCCGATGCTCCAGTTTTTTTTAGCTATAACTGAATATTTTAATTCTGGATTTTCCAGGTAAGTGGACAAAACCAATTCGCGCACTTTTTCTTGATTGCTAGACATCTTAATAATTTGAAGTGTTGACACCAAATGTTATACATTTTGTTAATCGTCAGATTATAGAGAAACAAGTAAGGAAGGGCTAAGTTCGGGTGTCACCGAACATTTTATACTCTCGCATGATAAAGTGATAATCGAGATTTCATTATCAGTCAATTACATATTTTTCAAATACCGTAATTTTGTAAAGTTTTATTCCGCTATCATCATTGATTCCTAATATACTATATATTATACAGAGAAGGCATCAGATGGAATTCAAAATAGCGTTATATTGGAAGAAGGCGTGGTTGTGAACCGATTTCACCCATATTTCGTACATGTCATCAGGGTCTAGTAGTTCCTGAGATATGGTTTTTGGTCCATAAGTGGGCGAGGCCACGCCCATTTGCAATTTTAAAAAAAAGCCTGGGTGCAGCTTCCTTCTGCAATTTCTTCCGTAAAATTTAGTGTTTCTGACGTTTTTTTTAGTCGGTTAACGCACTTTTAGTGATTTTCAACATAACCTTTGTATGGGAGGTGGGCGTGGTTATTATCCGATTTCTTCCATTTTTGAACTGTATATGGAAATGCCTGAAGGAAACGACCCTGTAGAGTTTGGCTGACATAGCTATAGTAGTTTCCGAGATATGTACAAAAAACTTAGTAGGGGGCGGGGCCACGCCCACTTTTCCAAAAAAATTGCGTCCAAATATGCCCCTCCCTAATGCGATCCTTTGTGCCAAATTTCACTTTAATATCTTTATTTATGGCTTCGTTATGACACTTTTAGCTTTTCGGTTTCCGCCATTTTGTGGGCGTGGCAGTGGGCCGATTTTGCCCATCTTCGAACTTAACCTTCTCATGGAGCCAAGGAATACGTGTACCAAGTTTCATCATGATATCTCAATTTTTACTCAAGTTACAGCTTGCACGGACGGACGGACGGACAGACGGACGGACAGACGGACGGACAGACATCCGGATTTCGACTCTACTCGTCACCCTGATCACTTTGGTATATATAACCCTATATCTGACTCTTTTAGTTTTAGGACTTACAAACAACCGTTATGTGAACAAAACTATAATACTCTCCTTAGCAACATTGTTGCGAGAGTATAAAAAACAAAACCCCATTGAGACTCATGCCATAAACGTCATAATCTTAAGGAATAAAAAAGTCAATTTTTTACGGGACAGTCCTTATAAGCCGAAAAAAAGCTTTTAAGCTTAATGCATACAAATTTGTGAAAAATATGTAAATTTTGATTGTGATCGTCGTTTGATTGTGATCGTTGTAAGCTCCCTTGATCTTTACTTAAATTGAAGCGATAGCCATGCTAGTGATAATAATAATAGTAATAGTGAAATTTTAAAAGTGATAGGATATTATATGTTTAGTTCAGAATTTAAAGCTTGCGATTTAAGAAATAGGGTATACCAGAACACAGTAACCGATCTTATACAAACGTTGAAAAATCTCAACCGTTTTTAAGATGCGAAAATACAAGAAGTGTTCCAAAGACTTTTTGAATCTAGCGCCCCCTGGTGGCCCCATCTATATGTCGACTGGTGCGTTAGAATCTGTTATCTTTATCGATTGTCCAGTGAGAATTTCATTACATTTCATAGATTGGAATTGAAGTTACTGCGTTTTAAGTGTCAGTATGTTTGAGTTATCGGTGCGAAAATGAGCTTCGAACAAAGAGCCAACATTAAATTTTATTTTAAAATTGGTAAAACTTTTACCGAACCGTTTCGATGATTGCCTATCCCGGAGCAGAGTGCACGAGTGGTTTCAACGTTTTCAAAGAGGTCGTGAGGACATAAATGACGGTCAACATGTGGGCCAATCAAAATCCGTGATCACCGGAAATTCCATTGAAACTGTGAGTGAATTCATCAAAAAGCAGGCGAAATCATCATTGAAATTCATGGAAATGGAATTGAACATCTCCAAAACATCGATTTATTGCATTTTGACCGAACATTTGGGCTTACATTCCCCGTATTCACCTGATATGGCACCGTGCGACTTCTTCCTTTTCGGAAAAATGCATTTGCCCATGAAAAGAAAACGTTATGCAGATGTAAAGACCATTCAAAAGGTTTGCACGGGCATACTGGTGGCCATACCGGCCAACGAGCTAAAACACTCGTTCGACATGCTTTTGGACCGTGCAAAAAGCTGTATTGAAGCAGAAGGAGACTATTTTGAATTAAATAAATTGATTTTGCCGAAGAAACAATTTTTCTGTTTTTTTTAAGTCCTGTTTACTTTGGAACACACCTTGTACAATGACCTGTGAATGCGGGAAAAAATTTAAAAGCTTAATTTCCAGTCGCGAAAAATTTGAATATTCCGATCAAATAAAAATCACGTGCATTTGGTTCCAAGTCAAATTACAAGTGATTGTTTATTCCGTTCATTCGGATTGGTTAGCCTCAACTTAAACTAACGGCTTAAAAATAGTTGTAATATGAGTTTAATGTAGGGATAAATTCAATTTCTAAGCACATTTTCGTTAAATTGGAGTAATAGTAGATTATTGTAAGTTATTAAAGTAAATAATAGACTAAGGTACATACATATGTATTATTAGGGTAATTATGTTATGTTTTATAATTCAGTGTTTATAAATTCAATTTCTAATATTTTTACAATTCATTTTTTTTGTTTTTAGTTAAAGGTTTAAAAAATATGTCGCTTGACGCAATACTGCCCACTTTGACAGGATCAGAATCCTTCAACGTCCATTGGAAGTTAGGCTAGTTTGTGGATAGAGCGATTAATTGTGCCCGTCTTCGTTGCCACGTCTGCCACTCGTTTCGTCTTGCCCTTCGACAGTTGCAACGTTTCATCCTATTACCCAATGCTGCGGGGGTATATTATCTCGTGGACAAGAACGAGACTGCAAACAAGTTGCCATCTCTCGCAGCAATGAATTGGGTCCATTGCCACATCTGCTGGTAGGAGTACTCGCAGGAAGCATCTTATTAATCCTGGTGTTAACGCCTCGCCGTCGTTGGGTTCTGGTTCAGAGGTACTAGGGGCGGAGAATGGAAGATGTGCTCCACTTCGAACAATTCGATTGTGCGAACGATTCGAACGATGAGATATTTGGCAGACTTCTCCGCAACCTCCCATAATTCGCCGAAGTGCAGCACCCAAGGTGGTATAAAGATGAAGTTGAATCCATCTTCTGCGGCGAATCCCTTCAGTTATGTTGCCTGGGTTAAAAAAGCCCAGAAATCAGATCGCGCAGTTTGCATTCGGCGCTGCCGAAGTTGGTTGCGTTGTCGCTGAGCATCTTCGGGTGCATTCTTCGGCGACCAATGAACCCTTTTAGGACGAAAATAAATGAATTAGTTGACAAGTCTGAAAAGACTTCTAAATGTACTGCTTTAGAAGTAAAGTAAACGAAAACTGCAATATTTATTTTTACAAGTGGTTGACCGCGTATTTTTAAAGTTGTCTATATCGGACCACAAAAATCTACGCCATATGTAAAAAACAGGGCCGTAGTGCTCGAAGTCTTTCTACTGGCAAATTAGAATTATTTGGTTTTGCAACTTCCTCTTGAATTGAAAATAACGTATACAGTTTCTTACAGTTCTACTACAAGCTTCTCGGGCATTAATTAGCCATATGCGTTCTCGAAGAAGTGCAACCAACGCCATAGGCCACAAATAAAAACAAGTAAGGAAGGGCTAAGTTCGGGTGCCACCGAACATTTTATACTCTCGCATGGTAAAGTGATAATCGAGATTTCATTATACGTCATTTACATATTTTTCAAATACCGTATTTTTTGTAAAGTTTTATTCCGCTATCATCATTGGTTCCTAATGTATATATTATACAGAGAAGGCATCAGATGGAATTCAAAATAGCTTTATATTGGAAGAAGGCGTGGTTGTGAACCGATTTCACCCATATTTCGTACATGTCATCAGGGTGTTAAGAAAATATTATATACTGAATTTCATTGAAATCGGTCTAGTAGCTCCTGAGATATGGTTCTTGGTCCATAAGTGGGCGGCGCCACGCCCATTTTCAATTTTTAAAAAGGCTGGGTGCAGCTTCCTTCTGCCAGTTCTTCCGTAAAATTTAGTGTTTCTGACGTTTTTTGTTAGTCGGTTAACGCACTTTTAGTGATTTTGAACATAACCTTTGTATGGGAGGTGGGCGTGGTTATTATCCGATTTCTTCCATTTTTGAACTGTATATGTAAATGCCTGAAGAAAAAGACTCTGTAGACTTTGGTTGACATAGCTATAGTAGTTTCCGAGATATGTACAAAAAACTTAGTAGGGGGCGGGACCACGCCCACTTTTCCAAAACAATTGCGTCCAAATATGCCCCTCCCTAATGCGATCCTTTGTGCCAAATTTCACTTTAATATCTTTATTTATGGCTTAGTTATGACACTTTATAGCTTTTCGGTTTCCGCCATTTTGTGGGCGTGGCAGAGGGCCGATTTTGCCCATCTTCGAACTTAACCTTCTTATGGAGCCTAGGAATACGTGTACCAAGTTTCATCATGATATCTCAATTGTTACTCAAGTTACAGCTTGCACGGACGGACGGACAGACGGACGGACGGACAGACAGACATCCGGATTTCGACTCTACTCGTCACCCTGATCACTTTGGTATATATAACCCTATATCTGACTCTTTTAGTTTTAGGACTTACAAACAACCGTTATGTGAACAAAACTATAATACTCTCGTTAGCAACATTGTTGCGAGAGTATAAAAATAAAAGTTTGAAATTTGCCACTGTAGGTATCAAAACTATTTCTTGAAACACCAATGAAACTAACGGTAAATAATTTTTTTATCTATCGCATTCGTACGCGCTACGAAAAGCGAGACAATAGAAACACGCGGACTATTCACTAAAAATAGCTAAAACAATTATGTCTCACAATAAATTAAATTGCAATATATCGGGTTTAATCACCCTAAATCAGTGGTTTTTACGTAATAATATATTGTTCTAAAACTATTGATTTATGTACATGTGACCTACTGAGTGGTATATTTTTCTTTATACATCGATATTTGTAAGTTATACAAAAAGTTGTCAGACAGAGATCGCCCTCAAATGAGCTAAGTTTGTTTATATTAGTTAATGTTTTAAAGTCTTAGTTTTTGATTTCAGCTGCCACTTTTTGTCCCTCTCTTTGTTATTCAAGTTACTCTACCAAGCATGCGATTTTTGTGCGTTATTTTTCATAACTTTGGTATTTAAGTGTATATTATATTATTTTTTATGTTTTTTTTTCATATTTATTTGAGTTTTGGTTTTCATTTTCCCACTACGCCATATTTTTCCGCATTTTTGATATTTCTTTTTAGTAAGGTTTGCCAATTCATCATGAAAAGATATATGAGAGTATCAGTGGCCTTAACTTTAAGAGCGCAACGTCCAATTTATGATTGTTATAATCGTCCTATCAAATCAACAATTGGGCGCCTAATAGAAAAACCCTTGATCAACGGAATCATTGTAAGTTCCCGAATTGAGCTGAGCAACAACTTGAAAATGATACGGATTTTGATCTTTAGCGATGAGGCTCATTTCTGGCTGAATGACTTCGTCAATAAGCAAAACATGCGTTATTGGTTAGGCAGAAATCCACACATACTCCATCAGTCACCATTGCATCCCAAACAAATTACGATTTGGTGCGGTTTATAAGCCGGCGGCGTCAATGGACCGTACTTTTTCGTGATGATCAAGACAGACACATTACTATATATGGGAATCGCTACCGCTTATTGATAACCGAATATTTTTGTCCCGATTTGATGATATGAACTTGGACAATATGTGATTTCAACAGGACGGCGCCACACAGCAAATGTCACAATTATTGAAAACCAAGCTTGGAGAACGTGTTATTTCACTAAATGCTCCACTTAATTCGCCGCCTCGGTCATGCGACTTGACGCCGTTAGACTATTTCCTGTGATTCTACGTCAAGTCTATGATCTATACCAACAAACCAAAGGCAATTGTTGAACTTCGTACAAATATGGAACGTGAAATTGCAGCAGAATCGGCAGATTTAAGCTTGAAAACTGACGAAAATTGGGTTCAGCGTCTTGATTACATATTTAAACGATTTAGAGAAGTTTGGAATAAAAGCAACATAACATATTCAAAAGTTATCCAAAAAATTCGAACTGGTTTGCACAATATTAATACATACGTATATATTATTAAGTCTACAATCATCTGCATTGAGTCAAGATCAAGGGTCAACATCTTAAGTCTAGTAGAGTGCTCAGAAAGAACAAAGCGGCGAAGGTTAGCTTTAACAGAACTCGATGCGTCCGCTGCTGATGATTTGCGTTTGGCTTGTAGTGAACCGAATCCGTCGATCTTTCGCGTAAAGGCGTGTGAAGTAATATCACCTATCACCGAGGCAAATTTTACAAAGCATCAGTATCTACTTATTAGAAGCTTCGTTAGAAATAAACTTGATATTAACCGTTAACCCTGCTATTATGGGTTTCTACAAATTATGACTTGTTAATCCGATTACTTTTCAGTTCAGATCCGTTCGTCACTGGTCCAAGAAAACTATCATGCAAAAGTAAATACGTTTTATTAAAACTATTTTTTGATTTAGTTTCAAAAATTCATTCCTCAACTTTTTTAATTTAACCCTTATGTTAGTAACCAACTTTACAGACGTCTTTTAGCAACCGGGTACCGGGGTACCCACGATCTGAGTATTAAAAATTTTGTTTGTTTTATTAAAAAAAAATGTTTTCAAATATTAATAGTCGGTGACAATTTAAAGAGAAAAAAATAATAACAACGTAGAATCGTGAATGACATCTGAAACCTATTTGGGACACCCAAGGTAGTCGGTCGCCTTTTTTTGTTCGGAGCCGAGCAGATGCCGTTCGAGAGAGAAAGAAAAACTCAAGGTTATTTCTTTGTTTTCTATCGCACATTAGGCAGCTCCAATTCAAGATGTGTGGACAATGTTAAATTCAAATTTAGCTCAGATGTACAAACCAACAGCTAACTTAACGATTGATAAACAGCTTTATCCATACCGTGGTCGTACTGGATTTACTCAGTACATTCCATCGAAACCAGCTAAGTATGGTATAAAGCTCTGGTGGATTTGTGATGCAGAAAATGCGTATCCTTTGCAAGGGATCATGTACACTGGTAAAACAGATAATACTCGAGAAAAAAGTCAGGGTGAAAGAGTACTGAAAGAATTGGCGGCTCCGTACCGAGGTAGTGGTAGAAACATCTGCATGGATAACTTCTTTACTACTGTACTAGTTGCTAAACATTTGTTGTCGTGGAATATTACCATTTTTGGCACGCTAAAAAAGAATAAACCCCCTAGTGTTATGGGAGCGAATAAGACACTAAAAAAAATAAAGCTGTCATTCTGATATCGACAATGCATTCAGATTTATCAGTTGGTGATGACGCTAAACAAAAACCAGAAATAATAAATTTTTATAATAAATATAAAGCTGGAGTTGACACAATGGACCAAATGGTGCGGAGATACACCAGTCAACGACGATCTTCGAGATGGCCAACGGCAATGTTCTTCAACATGCTAGATATTTCTTCACTTGCGGCATATATAATTTATTATGAAAATAATAAAATGATTGTCAAAAAAACGACAGAACGTCGTCAATTTATGCGTAAGCTAAGTGAAGAACTAGCATTGCCGATGATTGAACATCGCACGGCGAATCCACAAGTAATGCGCCACTTCTCCACAAAGATTGCCGTTGAAAGTGTATTAGGCCATACACTGACACAAACAGTCGTGATAAATTCTGGTCCAGAGACTCCAAAATATAAAACCGGAAGGAAAAAAGTAACATGATCTTGACATGTCTGCAATGCTTTGCCAATAAGAAGACGGCGAAAGACACGGAAGGCCTGTGCCAATTGTCACCAACCTGTTTGTGACGAGCACTCAGTTAATCGTGTACAATGTGTTCAATGTCATTAATTATAAAAAAGTGTAATATTTCTTTATTTTTTTCAACAACATTATATACAATTTATTTCCTATGCTTTCCACTGTGGGTTCCCGGGTACCCGGTTGCTAATAGGGCGATGGCTAAAGTTTAAGCTTATTTAAAAAAAAAATAAAAAATAAATCAATTAAATGAACTCACAAATAGCTTTATTTTAAGTTAAAAAACGACGATTTGAGAGCTTAAAATGAAATATTGGATTTTTTTTAAGCTATTCACACAAATACACCGCGGTGGGTACCCGGTTACTAATATAAGGGTTAATATAATTAATTGAATTCGTTATCATCCGCGGGGGAGGAGTGGCAAACGGGAGAGGGCTTTTGAGGCAGTGGAAGTATTTCTATACAAGACCAACCACTGTGCATTGCCACGCCCATTAAACATCATTAATCGAAAACCTTTAAACTGCCACAACTAATTAAAATAAAAATAAAATTGGGATGTAGTGCAGGTTTGCCCCCACGACGTGCATCCTGGGGAAAGCCAAATGAACTGCTGTCTTCACGGCTTTGTAGAACTTGAACAATTTCAACCAAATTGGTGTGTAAGATTATCAAATTATTGCTATCGTACATAGAAATAGTTAGAATCGGTTGACCGCCACGCCAACTTCCAACATAAGCTTTTAAATTCCATTTGATTCTTTGACAGAATGTCCTTGAGGCGAAAAATTAGTAAAATCAAGTTAATACTTCCCTTAGCTCCCATATTCCGCTTCTATCGACCAATATGTAACAAATCTTAGTGAAATGCCGAAAAATGCTTTTCTAATAATTGTGTATCTACTTGCTTGTGATTCTAAATAATAAATGCACCGAAGCTTAAATATCCTTCTCTTAATGGATCAGTTTATGTGGCAACTGTGTGTCCAGATCTGAACAACTTATTCGAAAATGGTAGCGTAGCCTTGCACAATAATGTATGTGCATTAAATTTCGAGAAGGTACCTTGACCCATAAAAATGGTTTCCATACAGGTTTTTTAGTTTGTTCGATCAGTTTATATGGTAACTATATGCTATAGTCATCCGATTTCGGCGAGTCGGACAAATGAGCAGTCTCTTGGGGAAAAAAGTACGCGTTCAAAGGATCGATAGCTCAAAAACTGAGGGACTAGTGTACGCATACATCTGGTAACTTTTCTCGTGTACAGCTGTGCTTTCGTGTTCTTAGAAATTTGTTTAATTTATATAATATTTAAAACTCTGTGGTGAAATGATCTGAATTAAGTGATCTGTTAAGATAAGTATCACATTAATATTGTACTTTAAAGCAATTGAAATTTACTTTAATTGTGTGTTGGCTAATTTTAATTTATTCCGCCGAGTCATTTTCAATTTGTTTTTGTGCTACATTTTTAAATAGTGCAATTGTTAGTGTTACTTTATATTACTTACATAAATTTCTTTCTTGTTTTTATTCGTTTCCATCTTTGTTCACAGCTTTTTGCGAGTTTCTTACTTTTCGTGTGTTACAGTACATCTCAAACTGCTCGCTACATTGGTTGTTCCCTTTGATAACCAACTATTTTTTTGCATTTATTTGTTATAAATATTTTTGTCATTGCTATTTTTACTTTTATTATTTAAAATTTGTTTATTATTATATTTAATATTGTATTTTATCATTATGAGTTGCAATTTTCCGAACTGCTCTGTAAAAGGCGAGTCGGAACGCGTTGTTTCTTGCTGGCTTTGTGACCATCTTAAATGTGCTGGACTGACAGGCAGGATATTGTATTCTATTCTTTTTAGTAAGGGCTTGCGCTGGTCTTGCTTAAAATGCAGACCAACAAAAACTGAATTATTTAAAGGAGATTGGTCGTGAGCTTGAAACCTCTACCGAAAAATTTAGGAATATGAAACGTTGATTCAATCATTTAAATGCCTAAATGTGCAAGAAGAGAATCCAAAACCTTCATCTAAACGTCAACGTCCTCTGATGTGGATACCACTGCATCTTCCTTAAAAAGAATGCCCCCACCCATTATTGACCTTATCAATCTTTCTTAGCCTTGTCCTCAAGGAGAGAAGGTTCCGTCTGCTCAGGACACAGAGAAAACTGTTACTGAACATGGTCAGCGGAAAACTTCTCAAGATCCGCCTCCAAATACCTGCAAGTCAGGTAACAAAAACTTAGTTGTAATACCGCGGAAAATGGCAATTTTTATCTCAAGACTTGCTGCGGATACCACAGTCAATCACATAAAGAGTTATATCTAGTCGAAATTAAAAACGGTCGATACAGACATCCGTAAATTTTATTTCAAATACAACGGGGATATTTCGTCGTTTAAGATCGACAAATCCGCTGACAATTTTCAATTGGTACTTGACAACTCATTCTGGCCATCTGGGGTCTTTGTGCGCAAATTCGAGAACAAACGTGATAAGCCCCCAGTAATTGTCACTAAAATGCCAAGAAAACCCGTTGATACAAAAAACTTGTTAAAAATAATTCGGTGAGTATTTATTATCAAAATGTTAGAGGTCTTAATACAAAACTTACTGATCTGTATTTAAATAGCATTAATTGTAACTTCAAAATCATTGCTTTCACAGAAATTTGGCTAAAGCACCACATTTTTGATAATGAAATATTGACCGGCTGAACAGAAAAGGAGGTGGTGTCTTGTTTGCTGTTCATTCTTCAATTCCATCTCTGGTTTCTTAGTGTGATAGAAATGACATGCCATTGAACCTTAAAAAATGCAAAACGATGTTCTTTTCACGTAGAACTATAGACCCTACTTCATACGCAATACAAAACTTTAGGTTGGAGCAAGTATGCAGTTTTGTTGATCTGGGAGTAGCTATGGACCCCACACTCAATTTTAATCTTTACGCATCTTCCTCGGTTTTTAAAGCTAAAGCCGCTCTTAGTTTTGTTAAACGTTGGTCTAAAGAATTTGGAGATCCGCTTACCACAAAAATTCTTTTTACATCTTTGGTGAGGCCTATATTAGAGTATGCTTCTGTGGTTTGGAACCCTAGTTACCAAGTGCATTCGGATAAGTTAGGGTCCGTTCAAAAACAATTTTTACCTTTTGCCTTAAATCATTGGCATTGGGATTCCAGTTTAAATCTTCCCCCTTACACTAACCGTTTAAAACTTTTAAATCTCCTGACACTCGGTAGTTGTAGGGAGATGCTTGGTATAATATTTCTTATATTATTATTCTTATTTTAAACTCATGAATGGGTCAGTCTGTAACCCATCTCTCTGGTAGAGCGAGTGGGAACGTATTAATTTCTACCAAGCAGTTTAGACCCTTACTTTAAAAAAATTTCTAGAACAAATTTTGAGTTAAACGAACCATTTTGCCGTATATGTCATGATTTCAATTCTCATTCCAGCACATTTGATCTAACAGACACACTCTTTACCATTAAAAAAAATTATTTTATCTACTCTTAACATGTAACATTTAAAAACAATAAACTTACTTTAATCTAATTCTTAATTTTGGCTATTGAAATTTTTGTTTCTGTAGCTGAGCAGCTTAAGATCGCAACGCTTAAAACTCTCTTGCCTATTATGACTCGGCTAATTCCGCTCGTTCGCGGATTGCGCCCCTCAGGTCGGTTGCTCGGGAGAAGGATAATCGTTTGATATTATTATTATTATACTTACATAGCCGAATTTCGTTCCATAATTCGTTGCACTTAAAATACCCGGTATAAAAATGTTGCGAAAGAGAACAACATGCGTTATTTGACGAAAAACTGAAAGTATTATAATCATATGTGATATTTTATTAACTTATAGGTCTAAGAGTCACTTAATTTAATTACTATATTCTGCTTCGTGTGCCAGATATTTGTATTAAAATCAATATAATTAACTCAAGGGGTATACCAATATACATATTACGCTTATGCGAAAAATATTAACCAAATATAAACGGAAACCAGTATACATATGTATACCAGTATATATATGTTAAGGAATTTCGACCAGAGCTCGACCGAGTTCCCTCATATTCTGTCTAAACCATATTATGTTTAGGAATCGACCAACATAAACGGATTAAAATCAACTGGAAAGTGATAAATCATTATGTCGGGAGTATTTGGATTGGTCTGGATTGATTGCATTAACTTTTTCCTTTTGACAATGCTCAAGAATACTAGTGAAGATGTTTCCAATCAATATTATGAAGTTAACTCACACGCTGGCATGCATATACGGGATAAAGTTTGCTGGAATAACAAACATGTGAGCTTGGATAATTTGTTGACCGATTTTACTTAATTTTTTTAGATTTTCTTACATATTGATCGATATATATTATATATTTTTTGGGGCTAGGGAATTACGGACCCGATTTTATTGATTTTTGGCTTTATGACGTGCTATTGACCAAAATTAAAACGGAAAGTTAGAAAATACTTATGTTAGGGCTAGGTAAAGTATTCGCCCTTTGTTTCATTTTCGGCACAAATATGCACTGTTGTTAGAAAAAGAAAGATTCCTTCTGTTTCATTAGATAACTTAAATATTTACCGTTATATACAATATAAAGTCAACATATTCGATATCTGGGGGCTTAAAAAGTTACTTTCCAATTTCGACAATTTTTTGACGTAAGGTACCTAAACTTCAGGGCACTCTTTGTAAAAAGTAGCCCGATATCTTCATTGGTACTGTAAAGTTATCTAGTCGTATGAAAATAAAAAAGAAGGAGGAGTAAAACAAAACTTAGTACAGAAATTGTATTTGATTCCCAAGATTGTTTAATAATAAATATTTAATTCATTTGCGAAATTTCTATACTTTCGAACATGTTGCACAAACCAGAAGATCGAAATTTTCATCTAATACTCTTTTTTGTAGAACCTTACACAAATAATATCTTCAAGAAAAGGAGTCTCCCATTTTAGAATGTTCGAAATCGGGCTATGCTTTTTCAAAGCCACATATACGGGATATGTTTAAAACGAAGCGCTTCTGGCTAACTTTGTTCCCAAAACCTCATTCTGAACAAATTTTTCTAAGAGCTTATGGGTTTAAAACCGGTTTCTAGCCAGCGATTATCAAGGCACGTTTAAAAAATTTTAATAATCGGTTGTAAGGAAAATCTCTCCGACTCTAAACAATTATCACTAGAATGTGAAAATGCATTTTTGTATGTATTAAATTTCATTCGGATATCTCAAAAACGAACGAACAAATTTTTATGATCCTTAAAATACTTCGCCTTAAAAATCGCTGTCTTGAAACCAGTTTTAGACCCATAGTCTATTAGGCAAAATTGTTTGGAATGATCCGTAGAACATTTTCCGCATATACTTTTCCGTCTTTTGGGTTCTCTGTAAATCGACTCGCTCTACTGTATATAGATAAAATTAGTTCAGTAGTTCGCATAGCCTCCATATACATATGTATCTAACATAAAGATTTTCAAACATTCGGTGGACTTAATATAGTGACCAATATGTATTACATCTTAGCAGAATTTAAGTGAACGTATACATATCTTGGATACACTAAAATTGGGTGCCGAAATTAGATGAAATCGGTCTATAAATTGCCCCATATGGAACATTTAATGATTTTCGTTATTCAAGTGGAGCTTCTACCTGTTATTAAAAATGGTTCATTATACCCTAAAATAGCCCTTTGTTTCTGTAATGTTTTGTGATAAGGCAATATTAAACTAATAATAAAATACTGTTGTGTTGCCCAGTGTAAATTGGCTTTCAAAGTAATTCTAAAGAGGCAAAATTGCGCGGATTATCTTATCTCCTTGCCATACATAACAAAAAAAGGCAAAATGTTTATGAAAAATTGAATAAGATGAAAGTACCAGTGCATATAACGACACAACTGATAATGAATGATTGTATGGTAATGCGATGAACGAAGCCATACAGTTCAGCAGAGAGTATTGATGTCTATAGTATAGTCCATTTAGAATCACACCATCTGGCAACAAATCGAGACATAAAACGCTTCTAACTACACTTCACACGGAAATAACAGAATATCTTTAAAGTCAAGACGAAGGTGTGGTGTATAAACAAAAAACCGAAAACTATTTATATGTATACAACACTTGCATAAGGCGCTGTAAGAGAAATAATAAAATCTTTAATGCTATTACAATAAGGAGAAATAACAATTTAAATTTAAATTTAATTTTGTACGAAATCAACGATTGCTCTTACGAAAAATACCAAATCGATAAACCAAAATCTTAGCAAACAGAAATAAAATGCTTATCAACAATGTATTCAAATTAATGAGTAGCAGGTAAGTGTGTATACGGATATTTATAGTTTAAATGTACATATACATATACATACATACATACATATATGTAAACACAAACGGATTGTTTGTATTTAGCTAATTTGTTTGTCACGAAAAGTCAAATTAGAAATCGAATTAGTCTGAAAAGTGAAAGTTCGCAACCAGTATTATCGGAGCTGGACCGAAAATACCAGATTTGTACCAACCATGAAGTGTTATAATAAAGAGTTATATAATTGGACTTAAAGAGTTAAATATATGTAATTATGCTTTATCTTTTCAGTTTGTTTACGACTTTAATTTACAAGATGAAGTTAGTGTGTAAAAGGATAAACCCTACCCCAGCCGGGATGACTAGTTGTTCAATTGGTTCATATGTATTAGTTGTTAGTTCATTGTATAGAATATCTGTACAGCTGTTTACTTGTTGTCATTGGAAGTTTTGAAGTCAAAATCCTGACTATTTTAATATATGGTATATACAGTGTATATTTTGCTAAAACCTTCGAATACAGATGTGGTAAAACGAATATAAAATGCAAAATATATGCATTGCACATACATTCTTCTTTACTGGCGTAGACACCGCTTACGCGATTATAGCCGAGTTAACAACAGCGAGCCAGTCGTTTTCTTTTTTCGCTACGTGGCGCCAATTGGTTATTCCAAGCGAGGCCAGGTCCTTCTCCACTTGGTCCTTCCAACGGAGTGGAGGTCTTCCTCTTCCACTGCTTCCCCCGGCGGGTACTGCATCGAAAGCTTTCAGAGCTGGAGTGTTTTCGTTCATTCGGACCACATGACCTAGCCAGCGTATCCGCTGTCTTTTAATTCGCTGAACTATGTCAATGTCGTCGTATATCTCGTACAGCTCATCGTTCCATCAAATGCGATATTCGACGTGGCCAATGCGCAAAGGACCGTAAATCTTTCGCAGAACCTTTCTCTCGAAATCTCGCAACGTCGACTCATCAGTTGTTGTCATCGTCCAAACCTCTGCACCATACAACTTCAAAGTTATGACTGTCAACAGTGACGTGAGAGCCAAGTCGCGAGTGCGGCGACTGTTTGTCTGATGACAAGAGATATTTCGTCTTGCCCTCGTTCACTGCCAGACCCAGTCTGGAGAAAGCAGAACTAACGCCACGGGTGTTGGGCCGATGATATCAATATCATCGACATACGCCAGAAGCTGTACACTCTTTAAAAGATTGTACCTGCTCGATTAAGTTTTGCAGCTCGAATTATTTTCTCCAGCAGCAGATTGAAGAAGTTGGCACGATAGGGAGTCGCCTTTTCTGAAACATCGTTTGGTATCGAAAGTTAGTTCACACAGACGTATTAGTTTAGCGAGTTTTGCACATACATATGTACATACGTAGGAATTAGGAGGGAAAGCACAAAGTATTTTAAATGAACATATTTATATCAACACACTCTATTTAATTTGGATCATACATACTTCGTGTGATTTCACACTTGTAAAATGTGCAAGGGAACAGTAATCGTTTCTGAAATTTCTTGTAATGCAAATTACATGTTAATAAGCGAGGTTTTTGTATACTAAGAAAAAAGGTCAAACGGCTATTTATTGTTTAAGAAAATGCATTGGTGAGTCGGGGTGGCTATAGTTCAAATGGGTTGCGCAAAATCAACAACGCTGTAATTTGGTTAGTAGCTATTTGCAATTTTGATTGGTCAAAAATATTTTATTCCATTAACAATTCATATTCATGATCAATCTGGAAATTCAGTTTTTTTTTTAATGGACTTGTAATACCTATTGTAACAAAACTTAGTTTCACAAGTGATAAAAAATCATTTATCATTTTATTTACATATATTCAAAGTTAAAAAATTCACCAGTTTTAATATCTGAAACTTTAAGTTTTAATTAAGAAATTTTTTATTATTAATGGGCTTTTTTATGTATATTAACACTTCACTAATTTGTTCCAATAATTATTTTTTATTAAATATTGAAAATAATATTATTGTTGTATTTGTTTTTTGTTTTGCCAACGAAAGAACAAAAATTAAATTTATATACACAAAATGGCTACTAAAATTTGAATAGAAAAATATTTTTCAATTAAATAACAACAAAAACGGATTTACGGTTCATATATGTGTGACCTGGTCTACGAAAAAGGGGCGTAGGTGTCAAAAAAAGGAGAACAATTAATGAGATAACGAGAAACTGACGATTATTTTTAACAGTTTTTCCCAAAAAACTAGTTTTCGCACGTTAGCCCCCTTTTCGTAGACCAGGTCACATGTATGCTTTTTATTGTCCCCAAAAGATTAACGTAGGGATCCTCGTGGTTTTTTGTTATTGATTTTCTTCATAAATATTCAATAATCATATGAATACAATTCTGCAGATTGCAATAATTATCTTAAAAAACCAAATTATAACACTCTATCCGTTGAGTATGTGTTCCGTCCAATAGTCCAGTCATTTAAGCTTAAATTAGTTAGAATCTCGGAATTCGATAACCCATTTATATTATATGTCTGTAAATACTTGTATATTGACACCCTAAAGGTATACCTACCATATGTAGGTTTGAGACAACTTTAGGGTGTCAATATACAAGTAATTACAGACATATAAATGGGTATATCGAATTCCGAGGTGAACTTACAATAATGACTGGACTACTATGCTACAAAAGTGTTGTCGGGATCACTATAATTTACTCTTCGATTCTCCTACCCATAGTCGGATAAGCAATTGTATGCTCTCCAATAATAAGTACATATAATTAACCCTTCTGCCACGTTCTTCTTTATTGTGGGTATGAGCCCATCGGCAGATTGTTGGGAAAAACTTCTAAACGCAAATCATGTCTCATTTAATGTACATATGTACATATACACATATTATTACTTTTTATTATTTTATATTTCCCTTTTTCACTTATTTACTGAGTTCTCTAATTTTCCAATCGCTTCGGGCTGGTTAATTTGGCATAGCATATCATAATAATGTAGTGTTCAAGGTACATTATAGAATCATACAAGTAACAAAATAATCATATGGTCGTCAACAGCTGAGATCACCTGATTGAAATAGTTGATTTTTCGGCACAGGGATTTAAAAAACAGAACTTAAAAATAGTAAAGAGGTTGCAATATAGGCGCGTTACCGATTTTTTTGGGGTGTTCGGTTCCCCAGGTTGCCTATTTTCATATTGTATATAATATATACAATACTAAATAAAACTACTTGTAATAATTTAAACAAAAATAGATATATTCTTTAAATATTTTTAATAAAATAGGAATGATTTACCAATATTTTGTTACAATAAATAAAATTTTAATCAAAACTAGGTAAATTACATCTTTATGAATTTTAATTATCGAAATATGTATATTTGAAAATTTAAAAAAACGTATTTAAACTAATAAATTGGATAGCATAACACGGCAACACACTCTTGCCTTTTTTAAGGCATTTGGCCGTTTTAGTAGTAAAATATTTATGTAGGAAACCCTAATAAAGTGTCTGGCCTTTTGCCCTGAGTCTCCCTCATTCTATGGCATTCTTAATGTAATTTCTGTCATTCTATAAGCTTTCGCCTGTGTATTTATGGGTGAAGATTATAGGATTTGTTACTTGTAGGTTTATACAATGTCAAGGTGTACGGACGTGTTTTTAATTCGCTCCGTGAATTCTGTGTATAGTAAAAGCAAAGAAGCAAAATGTAAAAACAAAAAATTTATTAAATTGAAAACAATGCCGTAGGCATTCTTTAAATCAGGAATAATGGGATGATCAACTCCTCTCTCACTGGAAGTGAGAGAACAATTGCTAAACGTCAAAACCACCTAAACTTTGACAGTTGACTGGATTGGGGAGGTTTTGACGTTTAGCAATTGGAAACGAGCGATGGCCTGATTGAAATCTTACCAAAAAAGTATGTAAACGGAGGGATTTGTTGCATCGTTCAAGACCTCTTATAAAAAATGTAAAACAATTAAAATTAAATAAATTTGTGAAATTCAAAGGTATCTGATGAAACGTTTTGTAATTTGAAGCATCATAGTTGTATTTTCAATGGAAAATTATTAAAAACATTTAATGATTGAGAGCTATAAGCTGAAATCCTATCATTGGGTATTGAAAGGACAAAAGTCAGTTGTTATAATATTTTTTAAAAAGATTTAAATAGTTTCTCCATATAATAAATAACCACTATTTAGTATTTTTTATTCGTACTAAATGTTGGGTATTGGGTTGATAAATGCCCAAAAATTCTTATTTTGTTCGATCTGGCCACAATGGAAAATGTTATAAAAAACGCTTATTTTGAGACGCTCTCACACTGGAATAAGTTGGGCATCCCATTATTCCTGCTTTAAATGCCAACTTTAGCTTTGTCGAGCCAACAAAAGCAACTAAGCAAGCGCAGTCAACAGAGAACAGCAATCGGGCAACAACAAATGCGCTGACAGCAACCAGTATGCAGGGACCAGCAAGCACCCGGGCAGCGAAGTAAAACAAAAGGCAGGGTGGGAATGTACCAAGCAAAAAAGAGCCGTCTGTTCAGACTGGTATTGATCGCTATATTAACGTAAAAAGGAAATTAAAGTCTCAATTTGTGACTAGTTACTATTCACTAAACAGTCTCTAGCGTTATTTCCTCAAATTTGAGACCTGATAGTTAGCAGGTCAAAAAACTAAAAAGAACTCTTGTCTGCCATTTTGAATATACCGAATAGAGATCATCTTAGATATTAATCGATTGTCGTTTTTTATATAAGCATACTCAAACACGAAAAGGTTAAAAATAAATAAATTTTACATAAATTTCGTAAACATTATGAAACAAAGTCAACATATATTATTATTTTTATTGATATTTATGTTTTTTGACTTTGTTATAGAAAATTTAATATTTGTTATCGACATATTTATTTTCATTCAAGTGTAAAAACGTCTCTGAATAATGAAATGTAATAGATTTTGTGACTGTCACTTACAGAATAGCAAAATCGTCTCAAGTCTCAAAAATTGTCTCTAACTTAAAATCTCAAATTTAGAGACTTGAGACTGTATCATAGTACAGAATCGTACGGTAAGTCCAGTTAAATCAGCGGTCAATACCAAAAAATTTCAACCAGGCACGCCAAATGATAAAAAGCAAGAAATCCTAAATTGCAACATATTTGCTTTATTTGCGTGAGCGTAGCTCAAATGCACTTGTCTCAAAAATAAGCATTTAATAGGCTCAAACAATTTTCATAATGTGCCCTTGAAAAAAGGTAACATAGATGAAACAAAAATTCAAACATATACTGAAAAATGTTTCATGGATATTGAAAAGTACTTTTCAAACAATAACAAGAATTACTACTCTTACCAGCTGAAGAGCTCAAAAGGCCTAGTTGCTGTCATAAAAGAGTACAATGTACAAACTGCCAAGAGTATGGACACACGAAAGTAAGTATATTGCACTCTACGCAGTGTCTGTGTGGTGTGTGGTGTGATGCTAACTCATCTAGCCATTCCGGCCTCCCTAGGCGAATACTAGCCTAGCAGTCGCTGTAATTACTACAGCGTGGCAACAACACTGCTGAGGTCAGTGGAGCGGTGGTATGACGTCCGAGGCTGTCGACGCCGTGATGATGCTTCACTTCGCCTCGATATGGTTGAAGGAGGGGCTATTAGCCTTCTTTGCCGACCCGGACGGCTGATCTGCTGCGATCTGCGCGCGGAAAGTTGGCGCATTACGGCCCGTTTTGAGGTGCGATGCAGCATAGTGCGATCCAGCATAGTGTTGTGTGGCCGGTTGCACAGTTGGCAGAGGGTGGCTGACGTACACTCCTGCGTGTTGTGTGCCGTCGCCAAACAATTCAGGCAGTGTCCGTGAGCCTGAGCAACCTTCTGGCGTTGTAAGGACTGCATGCCACGGAAAATGCTACAATGCTGTAGCCGATGAGAGCGCCGACACAGGGGACATCGGCAGCGCGGAAGCTTCGCGGCTGGTGCTGAGGACGGTGGTAGTGGTCGCGTACCACTACGAGAAGCGGTTGCAGGAGGCGTATCGCTGGATCTGCCCCAGGGCGTGGCACAGTAATGGTGGACCTCACTGTTGGCGTTGGCACGCTGGGCATATCCACATCCATATTGATTTGTATGAAGAAGTTATTATAATTACAAATTTGTTGCATGCAAATTTATATGGCGATTGTGCCACGGTATGTGGCAAGAATGAGTCGTCATGTAGATTGACCATTGCGGTTAGCTTCGTTAGTAGTTTCGATTAGATTTTATTTGCGAGTTCATCGATTAATTAATTGATTTTTAAAATTTGTTTGCGGGATTATCGGCGGTTGTTTCATTATATGCAATTTCGTTAATATATGGTTAACATAGTTTCACGATCCGTCTTGTTAACAAGCCGCTTTATATACGGAGATCAACGACTCGTACATGACCGTCAGAACCGTAGTGTAGTTTTTCTATGCGGCCAAGCCGCCATTCAGTAGGAGATAGACAATCATCATGGATGATAACACGATCTCCAAGCTTGGGCGCCTTTTCTGGACTCTTCCATCGGTACCTTTAATGAAGGTCCTTTATGTACTTCCATCGGCGGCTGAAATCGTGATGGAGAATTTTGATTCTTTGATTATACGTCAGGCTTGAGTTGGCAAGCCTATCATTCGCACGAAGCAGATCTTTCGTGTCTAAGAATGGGTTAAGAACCACGAGTGAACTCCTTTTATCCATGGGATTTGATTCTCTTAAAAATGAGATTGTAGCGCACTTGCGTGGATGCGATTAGAGCGACCTTTGCCTTCTGGAGTTCTAGGTGCGTCAATGCATCGCATTGGAGAGATTCTGAGTAATTTCCCTTAACTTTAATTTTGAGTTGCTCTATGAACTTTAACATACAGGCGATAACTCGAACGACATGAGGGAACGATGAAAATCGCTCAAGGATGTCACTATCATCCAATGTTGCGTGGAAGCAGTCGATTTTTCGACTTTCCGGGGCAATTATATTGCGCAAGGACGATTTTGGCACTTTGGTATGGGCACAGTTTACGCCAAAGGTACCTGCTTTTAATTTAAAGTCGCGCAGTGGTCTATTAGGAGATTCGCTGGATAATTTGCTGAAAATCTTAATCATCTTTATGTGCGACTATTTGTCGATACATTTTTTCGATATCCCCATTGAAAACGTATTTGTATATTCGCCAGTTTAATGTGAGGAGCATTAAATTTGGCTGAAGCGTGGATCCCGTAACTAAAATGTCATTTAGGGAATTCTTTTAACTCCCAAAATTTCTTCAGTTGTGTATTGAGGTACTCGTTTGAGATTTCCTTAACTTGAGTTGTCATTATTGTGACTGGTTCCGCAACTAGTCCACTTAAGACTCATCAGAAAATGGTATTTTGCGCCAGAAGTATTTTGTAATTTTCTCAACACCTTCAAGTATGATTTGTGGTATGTGATCGCTGCCTAATAGAATGTCTATTTGAGCGGGAGTGTTGCAGTTGTGGTCTGCTAACTTAAGGTGTGAAACCTTTTGCTTGCTATTTATGTAAAAAGTGATTATAACGTTTATTAACAAATGTTGTTTATAATTAAGTTACAATTAATTAAAATGAATGAATGAATTAAAGAATAGAAAAATATTGATCAGCTGCGTTTGCCAACTTCTTCGCTAACTGTCTTCACCAACTGTGTTCACCAACTGTATTTTGCCAACTGTGTTCGGCAACTGTATTCGCCAACTGTCGCTACTTCTTGAGATGTGGAGTTGGTTGCTGCTTGCCAGCCTCACGCAGGGTGTTGCCAACATTACATTCGGTCATCCTGCTCGTCATCTGTCTCAGATGACAAATCTTCATCAACTTCGAAATGTGTCCAGAGCTTCATATTATCAACACTAGTGGATGTAACCTTCGGTCCCATAAAATCTGCTGCTTTTTCGACAGAGTACCTCCCATTGCGTTTGATTTCAATGACTTTATAAGGTCCATTAAATTTGTTCGATAACTTTTTATTTGAAAACTGAGTTACTTTTATTGCGACCAAATCGCCTTTTTGGTATTCTGTACTGCGTTTTCGTTTTTTGTCAAAATTTCTTTTATACGCTTCTTGAGCTTTCTGAATATTTGCTCTGCATTCTTCTCTCATTGTACGACGATCTTCTTGGAATACCTCCAACAATTCTTCTTGGAGTAGTTTTATAATGTCACTAGACATTTCGCTTTTCATCTTTACTCCAAACATAATTTCGTAGGGTGTAAATTTTGTTGAGGAGTGAACATGCGCGTTTATAGCTTTTTGTACCATAGCTGCATACTGGTACCACTTAGCTGGATCATTAGCCGACAACTTAGACAACATAGAAAGAATTACTCTATTGACTCTTTCGATTTGCCCATTGCCTCTAGGAACACCTGTTGTTATTTTTAAATGCTCAATTTTATTTTCGTTACAAAATTTTTTAAATAAATTCGACAAAAATGCTGCGCCTTTATCGCTGATAATACGTTGCGGGTTTCCAAAAATGGTGACCCATGTACTCAAATGCTTTATTACCTCTTGAGTGTCTGTTGTTTTGGTCGGAAATAGCCAAACGAATTTAGAAAAACCATCAACTATTGCGAAAATATACTTATAGTTCTTCGACGTAGAATCCAAGATACCCAAATGATCGACATGGATAGTTGCCAGTGGGTAGTCACCCTTATCTATGCAATGTAAAAATTCTTCCTGCCTTCCTGCTTTGCGATTGTGTACTATGCACTCAACGCAGTTTGATATGTGCTGCTTCACCTTCTTTTCTAAATGTGCTATGAAAAAATCTTGTTGGATCGCGTGCATCGTCTTCTGCGAGTTCAAATGACCAAAATTGTGTACGTTTCGTATAATTTCTTTCTCCATATTTCTCGGTACTACCAATAGCTCTTGACCCTTCGATTGTTTATATAACACTCCGTTTTTCATTACGTAATCTGCGTATGGTTTATCGTCGAGAATTGCAGTTATCGCTTTTAGATGCTCATCATTTTGTTGCGCCTTCTGAATTTGTACTTGTATCTGCGATGTAACAACCATAACCGGATAACGACTTAAGCTGTCAACATGCTTCATTCTCTCTCCTGATCGATGTTCAATATTAAAGTGGAAATCTTGTAGATACATAAGCCACTGAACCACTTCTCGGGGTACATCTTTTTTCGTGGCAGTCTGCTTAAATGCCGAACAATCGGTTACGAAGTCAAATTGAATTCCCATTAAATAGTGACTCAACCTCTTCGTTGCCAAGTACGCAGCTTTCACTTCGAGAAAGTAACTATGTAACCTTTCTTCTTGAGGTGAGGTCTTTCGACTCCAATAAAATACGGGATGCCACTTTCCTTCGTGCTCTTGTACTAATGTCGCACCAAACCCATACTTCGACGCATCTACGTGAAGTTGAGTTTTAGCATTCTGCTTAAAAATTTTCAAAACAGGCTCTTGCGTAAGAGCTGACTTCAAATCAAGTATTGCTTTTTGCTGCGATGGACCAATCTGAAATTCTGCTTCTTTCTTCAGTAACTGTGTTAATGGCCTAGCTATAATGAATGGCATAATTTTGAACAAACTTCCTAAAATATCCCGTCAAACCTAAGAAAGCTTGAACGCCTCTGATATTTTTAGGCACAATAAAATTTTTAACAGCTTTAATTTTATCTCTTCCAGGCCATACACTACCATTATGAATTTCATGACCCAAAAAACTAATTTTATCTTTTAGAAACATGCATTTGGACCATTTTATTTCTAAACCGAAACTTTGCGCCTTCTGCAGAACCATTTTTACATTCTTCAAACATTCGTCCGCTGTCTGTCCGAAAACAACAATATCGTCTACATATAACTCCATGATACCGTCGTTTATCATCTGCCGAAAAATATAGTTTACGTACCGCATGAACACTGCTGGCGAGTTACAAAATCCAAACGGTGCCTTAGCAAATTCAAATAAACCTTCTCTAGTTACAAATGCTGTATATTTCTGACTACTTTCTTCAATCGGCACGTGAAAGAACCCGTTTTTGAGGTCCATAACCGTAAAGAATTTCGCTGATTGCATCTTCTATAACACTTCATCGATGATTGGAACAGGGAAACGATCTTTTAACACAGCAGCATTTAGTTTACGATAGTCTATGCAAACACGATAACTTCCATCTTTTTTCCTTGCAAGAACAACTTTACTGGCTATGTTTGCGTTGGATTCATGAACTATACCAAGTTTTAACCACTCGTCCACTTGACTCTTGACAACGTCACGCTCTGCTGCAGATAATCGGGTCGGACATTGAAATTAATAAAATCGTCTTTTGGTATTATTTTCAGCTGAATTGGATGTTCAATCGAACTAACTACAGGATTGTATTCATTAATTAATTTATTAACATCATTTCTATCTTGAGGCGGAACATCAATTTCTGGCACCTTTTCTATAATATTGTATACGCATTTTAATTCGACCTCTTCTTGTACATTTGTCTTATCGGAGAAAAAATATCCCTTAGCATTAAACTCTAATTGGAAACGCTGAATGAAATCATATCCGACAATAACTTCGTTGTTTATTTTATGATCAGCTACATTTCCCAAACCATACAATTTCGCAAAACTTTTTTGTAGGCTGTGATTGCCAAAATTTTTTTCATAAACACATTGCTGCATAAGTGACACATCTGCACCTGTGTCTATCAAACATGATATGTACTTGTTGCTAATTCGCATTTGCTTACTTCGTTTATCACTTGTTAGCATGTTCACCGTTCTCTTCTGATATTCACAATTTTTTGCGATATGACCATTGCCGTTGCATTTAAAGCATTTTGTTTCTGCCTTACATTCTGCACGTATGTGTGTAGATGACCCACAATTGAAACAATGTCTACTTACTGCGCGATTTTCGCCCTCATCGTCTTTAACATTTTGCGCAAGCTTCGTGTAGTTTCGCTTTTGTACTGCGCTGCTGCTGCTCTTGTAACTCATTTGCTGTATAATCCCGAAACGCTCTTTTAGTTCTTTAAATGTCTTAGAACTATACAATGGATATTTCAGATCTTCACGCACCTTAATTCCGTCCACAATGTATCGAATAACTACTTCGTCTTCTATCGACCCCAGTGCTGCCAGCTTCCTCATTTGCAGAATATATTCGTAAAAGTTCTCGTCGTTTTTCTTTTGCCTTTGCATTAACTTCTGATGTATGTCAGCACTGTTGAACTTTATGTCGAATTCCTCTTTGAGCGCTTCGCACAAAGAATCGAAGTTCGAAACACTCACTGTTTCTAGGAACAGTTTTGCCGTTCCTCTCATTTTATTCCTCGCATTTACATATTTCTGCTTTTCCGTAAGCTCATATGCGTCAGCATTCTCGTTGAAGTTTTCCAACCACTTTCCAATAGGAATTGTCACGCCATCGTATTCTGGAACAATTTTTTCGAATTGGTCGACTGACACGTTTTTGCCTGAGTTCAGCATTTTTAATAGCTCTACCAGATCGCTTGAATTTATTCCACTATCACACACGTTCGAGTTCTGATTTTCGACTTTTTCCTCTGTTTTCTCCATTTCGATCAACTTTAATGAAAATGTGTTCTCTGTATCAACTTTTACCAACTCTGGATCAACTTTTTCAGCTTCAAATAGATTTTTTCCTGCTACTTCCTTCTTCTTTTTGCTCGATCTGCATACAGGCATCGTTCTTACAACTTATCCGTTCATAGGTTGAGCTTGAACGACTGAACGTTTGAGCGGTTTTTAGGTTGAGCCCCCATGTAAAATGTGATTATAACGTTTATTAACAAATGTTGTTTATAATTAAGTTACAATTAATTAAAATGAATGAATGAATTAAAGAATAGAACAATATTGATCAGCTGCGTTTGCCAACTTCTTCGCTAACTGTCTTCACCAACTGTGTTCACCAACTGTATTTTGCCAACTGTGTTCGGCAACTGTATTCGCCAACTGTCGCTACTTCTTGAGATGTGAAGTTGGTTGCTGCTTGCCAGCCTCACGCAGGGTGTTGCCAACATTACATTTATATTATTATAAGAGTATGATAGCTTGGAAGCATGCTTGTTAGTTGCGGTAAGACAATAGCTTCTGCTTGAATGCGCTTATCCGCTTGGGGAGAAATTAGGGTAATAGGGCAGATTTTATGGAGTTTTGAACTACTCTTCCGCCCATTCCCGTAATTTCAAAATTGGCTAATTTTGTAGGCAGTTGTAGACTATTTTGTGCCTTAGGCGCTATAAATGATAGTTGTGATCCTTGGTCTATTACGACGACTGCTGTGGGTAGTAATACCCTACTGTAGTTTTCGCTATGTAGCGTTTGGGTTTTTAACGCCTTTGAGCAGCATGGTGCTTCTTGGCAGTTTTCTGAATTTGTTGTTGCAACTAAACCTGTTGCTCTTTTTACGGTTACGCTGTTTGGGCGTGAGCTGGAAAAATTGGTAATATGTAACATCGAATGATGGCGTTTATGGCAATAAACGCAATTAAATTTGCTTTCACAGTCTTTAAGCACGTGTACATATGATAAGCAGTTTTAGCAAAGTCTTTTTGACTTTACAAAAATGTTTCGGTCAATTATATTTAACTTCTTAAATTTCTCGCATGATTTAAGTTTATTCCCCCCTGTGCATAGTTCGCATGACGTTTGTTTGTACTGTTCAGATGTTTGATTTTTGAATAAACTTCTATTTAAATTGTTGTTGCTACTGGCTTTGAGTCTTTGGAAGCTTCTATTAAGGTCATTGGAAATCCTTTTTGGTTTAATTATCTTTTTATCAACCCTTTCAGCGATTTCATACTGGGTAGTTAGGAAATCTTTCATTTGCTGCCAGGTGGGGTATTTTTTCCTTGATGAGAGAGAATGCTCCCACAGCAATAATGATTTTTCTGGTAATGCGGCGGAACGTTTGGGAACGTTTTGTGTCGCTAAAACCGACAAACAGTTGGAAACAGTGGATTGAAGTTTCATATATTCTTCACTTGTTTCCTTTTGAATTTTGGCCAAGTTCATTCATATCGTTATTTTCTTATCTACCCGTATTCGTTCGTTTTCGTACCTTGATCTCAGAGCTTCCCAAGCCATATGGAAATTGTCGTCATTTAAAGCAAACTGTTTTACGATGACGCCTGCTTGACCTTTAGTTTTGTATCTGAGGTGATACAACTTTTGAGCATTTAATAATTTTGGATGGTTTATGTAAACGGCTGTGAACAAGTCCCGGAAGGACGGCCATTGTTCATAACCACCATGGAACTATTGCGTCATAAGAAGCTTGGAGGCGTATCCAAAAATTGTCGAGATTTTCCCTTTTGATTTCTAATGCCGATTCAGAGTTGTCCTGCTTCTGCAGGTGTACATGGCCTTTTTTCGTCAGAAATCATCTTTGAGACCTTTAGCAGCTGAGTTGGCTTAAGTTCTTTTGAGTCTGAGCTCATTTAAAAGATGAAATGAATAAATCAAAATGTTTCAGTAAAACCTGAATAGTAGAAGTATATAAATGGTTTCGTATAATGCATGTATAATATGTCTCAAGAAGACTTTTTTGTAAGTAGAGCTGCAAAGAAAATCGATAAACCTGTAATTTGTTTTAATATACTGAAATTATTTGTTGAATTCCAAGGTAGATTTCATATATGTAAGTACGTATGGTTAGACGAGAACTCTTTTATGTAAATAAGAGTTTTGAATTAAATTAATAAACAAAAACGCTTTTAATTGCCGTATACTGAAAACTCTTTTAAGTTAAATAAGAGTTGTTTTTCCGAGTATTCAATTTAATTTCGCTTTAATTTTATTAAATTACTAGAGGACCCCTCCACGCTTCACTGTGGCTGATACATAGATTAAACTACTACTACCATCCATATGATTTCTATGTATTAGTTGGATTATAACTATTAGTTAATAAGATATAGCATTTTTTTAAAGCAAATTGTGTTAGTTTGCAAAAAAATGGATCATAAAGCATTTCGTGTGTTAATAAAGCAATGCTCTTTTGGGGAAAATACAGTTAAATTTGGGATCAGGGAAATCCACCGTTTAAAAGATATTTGCTAAGCTGGAAACAGGCGAAATGAGCAAAGTAGGTGAGTTCATAATCCAACAAAAACAACGAATAACTGATTTTGAGAAGTGTTTAAGTGCTCTCTAATCGGAATAAAGGCGAAATTTTTCGTCGGTGATAGAAACATAGCTCCATCATTTCCCACTGGAGTCCAATCGACAGTCATTCTAGCGGACTGCACATGATGAACCGGTTCTCAGGCGTGAGAAAACGAAAAAGGCGGCTGAAAAGGTTATCACATCAGTCTTTTGGGATGCACGTGGTATAATACATACTCAACGACTTATTACTGAGCCAGTTATATTCTATTTCACTGCTTATTTGGTTGCAGTTCTTTTCTTCTATTTCAAATAATAATATAATATTTAACAATTGTATTATTTTTGAGAGAACTCTGTTTAAACTTGTACGCATATATTCAAATATTCCTACAAACATGAAGTTAGAACAAATGCTTATTATTTGAAATATAATTTTTGTATTTTTGAGTTGTATTAAACTTTGGCACAAAGAGATAAAAGGTATCCTATGTCCTTACCCTGGTTCTAAACTACCTCTCCACCAATTTTCAGCCAAATCGGTTCAGCTGTCCTTCAGTTATAAATGGTGTAACTAACAACAACTTTCTTTTATATATGTGTGGGGACAGGGAAACCCTATAATAGCGTAACGCAAACCAGAAGTCTGGCAACTACGAGCAGCATCAGAAAAATATCCACAAGAAGATTAAAAGAGTCAAGTCGCGTTTTGAAAAGCCGAAGACGAGAACGATATTTTGGTGTCTGCAGTGTTTTTATAAATTCAGTTTAAACTGTCATTTTTCTTCAAATCATTTATTTCATTTTAATGTAACAATTAATGTTAACAAATTCTAATTAACTAAATAAACCTTAAATACGTTTTCCTAACTCATTTGTGCGGCTTGTGGGTGGAATCCTACATATGTATATGTATAGATTTTTTTTAATATTAACCGCAAAAATTTTTTGTATACACGACTGTACAAATTTTTAATTTTAATATATTATTATAATAAATTTTCCGCCGCTTAATAACGTACTGATGATCAGTATCAAATTTTTTATGCTTTAATTGAGAAAATTTTTATTTTATTTAAATTGTACCCAATGTAAATGTGGTATATTTTTTACCAGATGTTTTTCCATACTTATAATGATCCCGTATGTACTTGTACATAAGTACGAGTGTACATATGTATGTACATATATGCTTGCAGTAAGGAGAAACCGCGAAAAGAAAATTAGCAAAATAATTTCCGTAACTTCAATTGTTTGTGGATATGTATGAATGTACTTATATGTGTATGAAAATGTATATGTAGGTATTATTCGTATAAATTATATGTCATATATAAAGAAGCAAATTATACTCTTGTACAGTATATATACATACATATGTATGTAAGTATACATATGTTGGAGATATGACAAATACATGTATGTGGGATATAAGCATGTAAAATTTTTTTTTTTTTATTTACACATATGAACGTATATACATATGTATGTATGTATGAATATGTTTAAGCTTGAATATTTTCTTTATTTTGTCCGCTTATATTATGCTTATTTTGAGCAATCCTGCTTATACTTGATTAAGAAAACCGCAAAACTTAATGACAACGCTACAAAAGGGAGCTATGAAAACGTGGTGAAAGGCAATACTACTTAAATGCAATTGCCCCAAAACCAACCAAATGGAAGCGTTGAAACTATGATTTTCAACCTTACGCACATTTAGGAACAGCAGTGTTGGTTAGAAAACGGTTAAGTCCCACGCATTAGATTCTTATGCCACAGAGCAATTACAAGCTACAATAATAACTATAAAAAACCGCTGCGGCGACTTAAACCTGACGGCCAAATACTGCCCACCTCGGTTTAAAATCACAGGCATCCAATTTAAAGACTTTTTTGGCATACTAGGCCATAGATTTCTAGCAGGTGGAGATTACAATGCAAAACATGCGTATTGGGGCTCACGACTAATTAATCCGAAAGGACGACAACTGCATCACACTATTATAAATAGATACAATAACCTTGATATAATATTTCCTGGTAAGCCTAGTGATCGTAAAAAAATACCAGATTTTATTGATTTTGCTGTAATCAAAATTATTGATAAATCGCACATAAGAGTTGATACATGTACTGATTTATCTTCTGATCACTCTCCTGTACTAAAAAAGATATGTGAACAACCTATATTCGTTGATCCAAAAATGGGTCTATCATCTTATAAAACGATTTGGCTAAAACATAAAAAATACGTGAGTAGCCACATTATTCTTGAGCACAAAATAAATACAGGAAGAAATATTGACGATTGGAGGATGGAGTCATGTGTAGAAGTTCACGCAAGTGAGGAAAGTTCTCTGATCGCCATTCACTTGATAGTGGCCAGAAACGATTCTTTTACATATGGCGCAAGCAGCTCACGACTTCCGGTCTTTGACCAAGTATCCTCTGGGTAGCCTAAGAACATCCGTTTGAAGGCGAGCTAAAGTGAGAAGGCGAAACATCCCCTACATAGGGTTGTGCGCTGACTTTGGGACCAAAGATGCCTTCTATGAGTGCTTGGAGCGCGCTTATGAGAGCTGCCCCCGCCACGATGTCAAAATCGTGCTTGGCGACTTTAACGCCAGGGTGGGCAAAGAAGGTATATTTGGCACTACGGTCGGTAAATTCAGCCTCCACGACGAAACATCCCCAAATGGGTTGAGGCTGATTGACTTCGCCGGGGCCCGAAATATGGTTATCTGTTGTACTAGATTCTATCACAAGAAGATAGATCAAGCTACCTGGCAGTCTCCGGATCGAAAAGCCACCAACCAGATCGATCATGTTGTGATAGACGGAAGACACGTCTCCAGTATTCTAAACGTGCGTACGCTCCGAGGTGCTAACATCGACTCGGACCACTATCTTGTTGCAGCCAAGCTTCGCATACGCTTCTGTGCAACAAAAAGCGCATGTCAACAAATACAAAGAAGGTTCGACGTTGAGAAGCTGCAATCACAACAGACAGCCGAACGATTTTCTACTCGGCATGCACTCGTGCTCTCTGAGAACAGTCGTCAACAACTCTGTATAAGGGAACTGTGGGACGGCATTTCAAACTCCTTACGTACAGCTCCTACCGAAACCATTGGTTTTCGGAAAATGCAAAAGAACAGCTGGTACGACGAGGAGTGCCGTGTCGCAGCGGAGAGAAAACAGGCTGCCTACCTCGTACCGTTACGATCCACCAAAACACTTGCGGAATGGGATAGATACCGAGAGTTGAAGAGGGAAGCGAGACGCGTTTGCAGACAGAGAAAGGAAAGGCCGAAATGAGTGAGTATGAAGAGCTTGATAAGCTAAAGGTTTCAAGACCGGAGCATACTCTTGTAGAACCCCCAAAGTGATCTAGTCACCGATGCCCAGAGCATACTTAAATTATGGAGGGAAAACTTCTCAAATCAACAACCGACCAGATATTCACCCATGAAAGAAGAATCGACACACATCACGCCTTCGTCGATTTCAAAGCTGCATTCGACAGCACGAAAAGGAGCTGCCTTTATGCAGCGATGTCTGAAATTGGTATCGCCGCAAAACTAATACGGCTGTGTAAACTGACGTTGAGCAACACCAAAAGCTTCGTCAGGATCGGGAAGGACCTCTTCGAGCCGTTCGATACCAAATGAGGTTTCAGACAAGGCAACTCCCTATCGTGCAACTTCTTCAATCTTCTGCTGAAGAAAATAATTCCAGCTACAGAACTTAATCGAGCAGGTACAATATTTTATAAGAGTGTACAGCTGCTGGCGTATGTCGATGATATTGATATCATATCATGATATCATATAAAATTGTGGCAGAAGTTCAAGAAAATCCCAGAATTTCGGCAATAGAAATTGCGAAAACCTTGGAAAACTCGGATATTGCTTCAGTGCATCCAGAAACTGTACGAAAGTGTTTAAGAGATGGCGGATTTCATAGTCGTGTACCCAGGAAAAAACCGTTTATTAGTGCAATTAATAAACAAAAACGTGTTGATTTTGCTACAAAATATATTGAAGCAGATGAATGTTTTTGGACCGATGTCTTATTTAGCGATGAAAGCAAATTCAACTTGTTTGGTTGTGATGGGAAACAAAAAATTTGGCGCAAAACCAAAGAAGCGTTATTATCCAAAATTTTCTTCTTACAGTCAAACACGGAGGCGGTTCCGTAATGGTGTGGGGTTGCATGTCAGCGGCTGGGGTGGGTAATTTAGTGTTTATCGAAACAACAATGGATCGTATGGTGTATCTGAATTTATTAAAAAATAATCTAAGGCAATCCGCAGATAAAATTGGTCTTGCGGAGGGTTGGTACTTCCAGCAAGATAATGACCCAAACCATACTGCACGTATTGTTAAAGAATGGCTGCTATATAATGTACCTCATCAACTTCATTCTCCTCCCCAGTCGCCTGATTTGAACCCCATAGAGCACTTATGGGATGAATTAGATCGTCGTATCAGAAAAAGAATGATAAAAAACAAACCGGACCTAAAAAACGCACTACTAGAGGAATGGGATCTTATTTCAACAGACTATACAAAAAAAAATGTTTTTTCAATGAAAAACCGATTAAACGCTGTTCTGCAGAGCAGAGGTGGTCCCACTAAATATTGAATAAAATATTATTATTACACTTTTTTTTTGTTGAAAATACGTTTTGGTTAGGAGTATGTAGACTTTTCTGTGTTTGGAAAACAATTTTTATGAAATATTTTTTAAAAATATAGAAAAATTAAAAAAACTTAGTCAAAATATCTTTTTGCTCTTAATACGTATAAGAGTTCGTTTGATATGCATTTTGTGTTTCCATTGTGCATAGGTGACACAGAACTGATCTTTTCGGGGGGGATGTAGACTTTATTGGGTGACTGTATATACAGCAGATCTTCCTACAGCTAATAATATATTAACATCAACTTTTGCGGATGACACAGCTTTAGTGAGCCGTAACTGGCGTATAAATGTGAATGAATATGTAAGCATGTCACGTGTTCGCTAAGACCAAAAATGTGTCCGGCAGTAAAAAGTAAAAATGAACAATATTTTAGTACCCCAAGCGAATGAAGTAACTTATCTTGGTATTCACCTAGACAGAAGACTTACATGGAGAAAACATACATATATCTAGTAAAATAACTTGCATGAAGATAAGAGCTGCAAATTTAAATTGGCTTTTAAATAAAAACTCCAAACTTAACCTAAACAACAAAATGTTTTTATATAATGCGGTCATAAAGCCGATTTGGATGTATGGCATCCAACTGTGGGGTACGACCTGTGCAACTAAAATTGATATAATACAAAGGTTCCAATAGAAAATACCTAGAACAATCACGTGTTCACCATAGTTCATGCGTAATGAAAATATCCATAAATCCCTTGGTATTTCTATGGTAAAGAAAGGATTAGAAGACAGCAGAATTAAATATATGTATGTATGTAAGTACATACATGTACAAACCCTTTGGCTAATGCTTTGGAACATTCCTACGAAGAAGAGATATGCCTGCGTACTAAGGAGTAACGTATCACCAAAACAGCTCAATCACTTGCTTGAGCTTGTCGAGTTTTTAATTATTAAAATTTTATAACTTATTGTTAGGCTTTTAAAACAAAAAGCAGATTCAATAAATAAAAAGGTAATGCAAAAAAACACAAAAAAAGTTGGTATAGCACAACAGCTTCTCGGTAATAATTGAACGACTCGGATATTGTTGCGGTCGATAAAACTGTTTCTTCTCACTTCTGTTTGAAACCAATGCATAGCATATGCAAGCATTAAGTAAACAAAATTTACAGATGTGGTACTTTTCGCGATACCGTTATCAGCTAACGGAAATTTCCTTTGCAGCGTCGGAAGAACTAACCATGTTCTTGCCCGCTAATGTTCGCACCATAGATTTTCGAGTCTATTTCAATGCGGACAACTATGGGTATATTCCACTTTTTTTAATTCTTCCAAATTTGTTATACTCCTTCGTACACCGCAAGTGGTGGAGAGTCCATCGAAATCTATACATATGTGATCCTTAATTAAAAGTTTATTTTTTTTAAATATATGATAACATATGTAAAGCTTTTCCCATTTTTGATATACATACATAGGTATGTATGTATTTTGGGTATACATATTCTCTATTATTTATTACTTTTTTTCGATGACACAAAAAAATAGAGCAATAACGAATGAACAAAAATTAAAATAGATAACTAATTGCTAATGTATGAAAGAAGATAACAGAAGTGAAAAACTCATTAAAAATCGAATGTTAAATTGAATTGGTGCATTTTTCAACTTTAAATGCAAATATCTTATGAACTATAGCGAAAACTATTTATACATACATATGTACATATATGTTTATGCATTTATGTACATATAAGTACATATATCGGGTGATTTTTTAAGAGCTTGATAACTTTTTTAAAAAAAAAAACGCATAAAATTTGCAAAATCTCATCGGTTCTTTATTTGAAACGTTAGATTGGTTCATGACATTTACTTTTTGAAGATAATTTCATTTAAATGTTGACCGCGGCTGCGTCTTAGGTGGTCCATTCGGAAAGTCTAATTTTGGGCAACTTTTTCGAGCATTTCGGCCGGAATAGCCCGAATTTCTTCGGAAATGTTGTCTTCCAAAGCTGGAATAGTTGCTGGCTTATTTCTGTAGACTTTAGACTTGACGTAGCCCCACCAAAAATAGTCTAAAGGCGTTAAATCGCATGATCTTTGTGGCCAACTGCCCATGCATCCCGAAAAATGCACTGTTTGGTGTGGTTTGTACGCTGGTGGAATCATTGGACCGTATTTTTTCAAAGATGCTGTTGGACGCAACGTTACGGTGAATGGCGATCGCTATCGTTCGATGCTAACAAACTTTTTGTTGCCAAAAATGGAAGAACTGAACTTGGTTGACATGTGGTTTCAACAAGATGGCGCTACATGCCACACAGCTCACGATTCTATGGCCATTTTGAGGAAAACTTCGGAGAACAATTCATCTCAAGAAATGGACCCGTAAGTTGGCCACCAAGATCATGCGATTTAACGCCTTTAGACTATTTTTTGTGGGGCTACGTCAAGTCTAAAGTCTACAGAAATAAGCCAGCAACTATTCCAGCTTTGGAAGACAACATTTCCGAAGAAATTCGGGCTATTCCGGCCGAAATGCTCGAAAAAGTTGCCCAAATTGGACTTTCCGAATGGACCACCTAAGACGCAGCGCATGGTCAACATTTAAATGAAATTATCTTCAAAAAGTAAATGTCATGAACCAATCTAACGTTTCAAATAAAGAACCGATGAGATTTTGCAAATTTTATGCGTTTTTTTTTAAAAAAAAGTTATCAAGCTCTTAAAAAATCACCCGATATATAGTTAGCGCCTAAAAATAGGCTAGTGCAGCAATGGTTAAAATTGTATTTACTCATTTCATAAATTTTTGTTATCAGCTGAACAATATAAGAAACATTTGTCAACACTTTTTGTGGAACCACAATAATGGACGACACAGAATGACTGAGTATTTTATTTATTTTGTGGAGGGTTAGTTGCTGTAAATATTATTTACGAATAAAGCAACGTTATTGTCGGTATAAGAATCTACGGTATTGCATTTGAGGCTTAATTTTGAAAGTAATTGACACAAATTACAAGGTCGCAGAAAAAAATTATGAGTATTTCATAGGTAGATATATTATTCAAAATTATAATTCTTATTTTTAGGTTTTTTTCATTTTGAACACATGCTTATGTTTATAACAGAGAACGTATATTATAGAGAGAACGTATATTATTCGCATGAATTCAGTCGCTTTACATATATTTCTGCCATTGCACATGCTCAATTCTGCTAAATAGCAGCGAGAATGGTGAAATTCCGTGTCGCAATTTTATAAGCTCTGTTAACCGTCCAATCGAACATCATACAGAATTCAGAATCTGTATGACGGTTCGATTGCGCGGCTAACAGAGCTGATAGAATCAGATGGAGGAATTCGCCGAGCTCTGGCTATTTAGCAGAATTGAGCACTTTCAGTGGCAGAAATATATGTAAAATGACTGAGAATAAATAAAGAGAATTGCTTTGTAGAAAAATATACTATATATTTTGTAAAAAAACATTCTCTGAGTGACATATGCATGCTTATATTGTATTATATGAACCATCATATCGTCATGTGACATGTATGTATGCGTGATTACTTTGTGCTATAAGAACCATTGTTTTCCGAAAAAATAGTAAACATTTTATGTGATAAAATTAAATAAAAAATAATTTTAAATAAATTATTATTTCAAAAATTATATTAATTTCGTCTATTATAAAATGAACTTAAATGTGATCATATAAGCACTTCATTCATTCCTTTCATTTCTTCAAAAAAAATTAATGACCTTCATGAAATATGCATATTCGCATTATTTCGTTATCATTTCCATATTTGTACCAATAGAATTTCTATGGCATACACATATGTACATATATATGTATGTATATTATTTCCTTGGCACATTTGTCTGTATGTTTACGAAAGCAAATGCGAGCCATATACATATGTACATATGTACATACCAGAGAATGTAAAGTATAGAGAAGGTGCAGGTTCGACTGCGAACATTTGATAGATTCAGATGGAGGAATTCGCCGCATTTGTTAACATTGAAGGTCGGAATTCGCCCCGCAATTTTAACATTTTTAACAGTTCTCCACATATTCAACAAAGAATATGAGAGAAAGAAATATATGTATGTATTTTCGGCATATGATGGCATGGCATATATGCCAAAGCAGATAATATGAAGAGAGATAAATATATTAACATGCCCATGACGATTTTCATTTTGCTTGTTTATATTTTATTTCATTTTGAAGAGCGAAAAATGTGTACAAAACACACCTCTCACACAGAGAACATAAACAAATTTTTTATGTTCTCGTCTCACATGCCCAAGAATATGAAGAGGCATAAATATATGCATGCATGCTCCTTATGCTGCTCCCAACAACAGCATTGTGATATTTTCATGCTTCAATTTTTCTTTCAACTTGGGAATCGCAATGTATGCAAATATGTATGCTTTTGCGTTTTGCCGTCGGCAATTCAATATTGACATGTAAACATAATTATGATATGAGTATATTTTATATGAATGCATGCATAGTAATATTTATAGTCAATTTGGACTTGCATACTCAATAATTTTCTTTGATTTTTACATAATATACTATTCTAATAAATATTTCTGTATTATATTATATTTCCTACTAATAGAAATTAAATTTATCACAACAATATATGTACATACATACATATGTATATGTACATATGTATGTATATATGCATGTATGTACATCTTCTATCATATTAATCTTATGTCTCTGCACATGCTCATATCATAACCTTATTATGTACATATGTATGTATACGCATGTGCGCGTTCAGAAATTCAAATCATGATTTTATTACATGTGCGCGCATTGATCTGCATGTTATTCATTCTTATACGTGTATACTTATATGTACATACATATGTATGTATATTTGTATACACTGCCGAACAAATATTGCACAAGCATACAAACATACATATGCGTACACATGTGAATATTTAACCAACAAAAAATTGAAACATTGTTCTACAAAAACAACAATTGTCTAAATAGCATAAGCATGGAAAGCCAATATGGCAGCCGAATTGGCGAAGCCCAAATGTAGTAAATTTTACAACAAAAACGATTTCATTCATAAACGCACACGCATAATCCACAAGCGACCTCGCTTCATTCATAAAAACAGACGCCGTAACATCTCTCTGAGCATGCCTTTGCCAACAAGCATCATTTCGCGACGATGGCAAAAGCTAAAAATCATAAATTGAACAACTTTCTGATGCTTCTTCACAGAAAGAAGTGACAAAGTGGCAACATAGCCGTTGTCGATTTACAATATTTGTCTAAAATATTTTTCCGTGACTCGCAAAAATCTGCGTCGATATGTATGCACGCGCATACATCTTCATACATATTTACGCTGGTTTGTAGGCGACGCTGTTCGAGCACAAAGGAAGCGGTAACAATCGGCGATCGTTTGTTAGTTTCTTTTTGGCACAGCTCGGATTTTCTACCAACAACACAATGTTGTGGCGCTTTACCGTCGCGTCAGTGTTTCGACACATAGAAGTACTGAACCAATGAGCGCGACAAATATTAGAATACACACGTTCTTAGGGACACAGTTATTAAGCCAGCTGCACAACTACATAACTGTGTCCATAAAAACGTGTGTATTTTAATATTTGACAGATGTCGCTTGCAGTATGTCGTGCTCAATTTGTTCAGCACTTGACTCTTTGACAAAACGCAAGTTTCGGCCATTGGTTGACCGTGACAACGGAGATGCGAAAGAAGCGTGCGACACTTGTTATTATGAATGTATGTACATATGTATGTGGCTCGCATTTGCATTCGTCAACATACAGACAAATGTGCCAAAGAAATAATATATGTACATATGCATGTGTCATAGAAATTCTATTGGTACAAATATGGAAATGATAACGAAATAATGCGAATATGCATATTTCATGAAGGTCATTAACTTTTTTAAGAAATGGAAGAAATGAATGGAAGTGTTTATGTGAACACATTTAAGTTCATTTTACAATAGACGAAATTAATATAATTTTTGAAATAACAATTTATTTAAAATTATTTTTTGTTTAATTTATTCACATAAAATGTTTACCATTTTTACCAAAGTAATCATGCATATGTGACAATGGCTCATATAAATAAATATAAGCATGCATATGTCACTCAGAGTGTGCTTTTTTACATTCTCTGTGTGTCTTTATATATTTTGTATATTTTTCGACAAAGCAATTCTCTTTATTTATTCTCAGTCATTTTACATATATTTCTGCCACTGAAAGTGCTCAATTCTGCTAAATAGCCAGAGCTCGGCGAATTCCTTCATCTGATTCTATCAGCTCTGTTAGCCGCGCAATCGAACCGTCATGCAGATTTCGATTTGCACCTTCTCTATACTTTACATTCTCTGTCTATACTTTACATTCTCTGGTCACGGTCAACCAATGGCCGAAACTTGCGTTTTGTCAAAGAGTCAAGTGCTGAACAAATTGAGCACGACAGACTGCAAGCGACATCTGTCAAATATTAAAATACACACGTTCTTATGGACACAGTTATATAGTTGTGCAGCTGGCTCAATAACTGTGTCCCTAAGAACGTGTGTATTCTAATATATTCGTTTGCAGTCGGTCGCGCTCATTGTGTTCAGTACTTCTATGTGTCGAAACACTGACGCGACGGTAAAGCGCCACAACATTGTGTTGTTGGTAGAAAATCCGAGCTGTGCTGAAAGAAACTAACAAACGATCGCCGATTGTTACCGCTTCCCTTGCTGCTCGAACAGCGTCGCCTACAAACCAGCGTAAATATGTATGAAGATGTATGCGCGTGCATACATATCGACGCAGATTTTTGCGAGTCACGGAAAAATATTTTAGACAAATATTGTAAATCGACAACGGCTATGTTGCCACTTTTGTCACTTCTTTCTGTGAAGAAGCATCAGAAAGTTGTTCAATTTATGATTTTTAGCCTTTGCCATCGTCGCGAAAAGACGCTTGTTGGCAAAGGCATGCTAGGGGAGATGTTACGGCGGCTGTTTTTATGAATGAAGCGAGGTCGCTTGTGGCATATGCGCCTGCGTTTATGAATGAAATTGTTTTTGTTGCAAAATTTACTACATTTGGGCTTCGCCAATTTGGCAGCCATATTGACTTGTGGTGCTTTTGCTATTTAGACAATTGTTGTTCTTGTAGAGCAATGCTTCAATTTTTTGTTGGTGACATATTCACATGTGTACGCATATGTATGTTTGTATGCTTGTGAATTATTTGCTCGGAAGTGTATACAAATATATGTATGTACATATACATAAGTATATATGAATGTATCAACATGCAGCTCAATGCGCGCACATGTAATATGTGTATTAATAAGTGATAAAATCATGATTTGAATTTCTGAATGCGCACATGTGTATACATACATAATAAGATTATGATATGAGCATGTGCAGAGACATAAGATTAATATAATAGAAGATGTACATACATGCATACATGCATACATATGTATATATTGTTGTGATAAATTTAATTTCTATTAGTAGGAAATATAATATAATACAAAAATATTTATTAGAATAGTATATTATGTAAAAATCAAAGAAAATTATTAAATATGCAAGTCCAAATTGACGATAAATATTACTATGCATGCATGCATTCATACAAAATTATACTCATATCATAATTATGTTTACATGTCAATATTGAATTGCCGACGGCAAAACGCAAAAGCATACATATTTGCATACATTGCGATTCCCAAGTTGAAAGAAAAATTGAAGCATGAAAATATCACAATGCTGTTGTTGGGAGCAGCATAAGGAGCATGCATACATATATTCATGTCCATATGTCTCTTCATATTCATGGGCATGTGAGACAAGAACATAAAAAATTTGTTTATGTTCTCTGTGTGAGAGGTGTGTTTTTTACACATTTTTCGCTCTTCAAAATGAAATAAAATATAAACAAGCAAAACGAAAACCGTCATGGGCATGTTAATATATTTATCTCTCTTCATATTATCTGCTTTGGCATATATACCATGCCATCATATGCCGAAAACACATACATATATTTCTTTCTCTCATATTCTTTGTTGAATATGTGGAGAACTGTTAAAAATGTTAAAATTGCGGGGCGAATTCCGACCTTCAATGTTAACAAATGCGGCGAATTCCTCCATCTGAATCTATCAAATGTTCGCAGTCGAACCTGCACCTTCTCTATACTTTACATTCTCTGCCTTCTCTATGTTTTATGTTCTCTGAATGAATATATGTAAAGCGACTGAATTCATGCGAGAATGACTAAAGAGAAATGCTTTGAAGAAAAATATGCAAAGTCACACAAAGAATGTAGAGAAGCATTCTCTAAGACACATATGCGTGATCTTGTATCATATGAACCATTTTTTTCAGAAAAATTGTAAAAATTTTAATTTTTTACAAAATCGTAAAAAATTAGATAAAAAATAATTAATTTTATTTTTTAATTATTTGAAAAAAGTTATATTTATTTCGTCTATTACAAAGCGAAGATGTGTCAAATGAACTTTATTTCTTAAAAAAAATTAATGACCTTCATGAAATATGCATATTCGCATTATTTCGTTATCATTTCCATATTTGTACCAATAGAATTTCTGTGACATATACATATGTACATACATATATTATTGCTTTGGTACATTTGTCTGTATGTTTACGAAAGCAAATGCGAGCCATATACATACATATGTACATACATTCATAGTAACAAGTGTCGCACGCATCTCCATTGTCACGGTCAACCAATGGCCGAAACTTGCGTTTTGTCAAAGAGTCAAGTGCTGACCAAATTGAGCACGACAGACTGCAAGCGACGTCTGTCAAATACACACGTTCTTATGGACACAGTTATGTAGTTGTGCAGCTGGCTCAATAACTGTGTCCCTAAGAACGTGTGTATTCTAATATATTCGTTTGCAGTCGGTCGCGCTCATTGTGTTCAGTACTTCTATGTGTCGAAACACTGACGCGACGGTAAAGCGCCACAACATTGTGTTGTTGGTAGAAAATCCGAGCTGTGCCGAAAGAAACTAACAAACGATCGCCGATTGTTACCGCTTCTCTTGCTGCTCGAACAGCGTCGCCTACAAACCTGCGTAAATATGTATGAAGATGTATGCGCGTGCATACATATCGACGCAGATTTTTGCGAGTCACGGAAAAATATTTTAGACAAATATTGTAAATCGACAACGGCTATGTTGCCACTTTTGTCACTTCTTTCTGTGAAGAATCATCAGAAAGTTGTTCAATTTATGATTTTTAGCTTTTGCCATCGTAGCGAAAAGACGCTTGTAGTCGAAGACATGCTCGGGGAGATGTTACGGCGTCTGTTTTTATGAATGAAGCGAGGTCGCTTGTGGAATTTGCGCCTGCGTTTATGAATGAAATCGTTTTTGTTGTAAAATTTACTACATTTGAGCTTCGCCAATTCGGCTGCCATATTGGCTTGCCATGCTTATGCTATTTAGGCAATTGTTGTTTTTGTAGAACAATGCTTCAATTTTTGTTGATGACATATTCATATGTATGTGTACGCATATGTATGTATGTTTGTATGCTTGTGAATTATTTGTTTGGAAGTGTATACAAATACATATATGTATGTACATATACATACAGAAGTATATATGAATGTATGAACATGCAGCTCAATGCGCGCACATGTAATATGTGTATTGATAAGTGATAAAATCATGATTTGAATTTCTGAATGCGCACATGCGTATACATGCAATCAAATGGGCAGATAATAAGATTAATATGATAGACAATATATTTATATATACATATGTATATGCATTGTTGTGATAAATTCAATTTCTATTACTAAGAAACATAATACAAAAATATTTATTAGTATAGTATATTATGTAAAAATCAAATTAAATTATTAAATATATGTACAAGTCTAAATTGACTGTAAATAGTACTAGAATGCATGCATTCATACAAAATTATACTCATATCATAATTATTACATGCCAATATGTAAATGCCGACGGCAAAACGCAAAAGCATACATATTTGCATACATTGCGAAAGCAAAAATTGAACCCTGAAAATATCACAATGCTGTTGTTGGGAGTATCATAAGGAGCATGCATACATATTTATATCTCTTCATATTCTTGAGTATGTGTGAGATCTGTATTTGTACACATTTTTCGCTGTTAAAAATGGAATATCAAAGAACTTATTTTCTTCAATATTCCCTGATTGCGCATACATGCTATGGCATCATAAGCCGTACGTATTTATTTCTCTTCATATTCTCTGTTTGAGTATGTGGAGAACTGTTAAAAATGTTAACATTTCACAGCGTGAATTCTGTATTTGTGTGGTGAGATTCCGTGTCGCAAATTTATCAAATGTTCGCTGTCGAACCTGCACCTTCTCTATGTTTTAAGTTCTCTGATTGAACAATAATCTTTCGGTGGAAAAATCACGTCAATCAATCTACCGCCTAAGTCACGAACATACTCAGATTCGTATAAAAATATATTTATAAGTACATACATACATATACATATGTATAACACAATCATTTACGTATTATTTCTGTTTACGCTGTAAATTATTAAAAATAAATAAATTGAACTAATACCAGATAAGAGAAAATGTTTCCAACTCATTATTCAAATATTGCTAGTTCATACATCCGTACATATGCAAAGAAATTATTTGCAATGTAGATATCCATAAGCATACATTATGTTAGCTGTTTTCGATTCACCAAATTTTAATACTCTTGCAACCAGTTGCTACAGAGTATTATACTTTTGTTTTTGTTCACCTAACGGTTGTACGTATCACCTAAAACTAAGCGAGATAGATATAGTGTTGTATATACATATGTATGTACATATATAAAAGTACAAAAGAAATTTCGAATTCGTAGATGGGCGTAATCGGATCACTGCCACGCCCACAAATCGAAATTAACCAAAAACACATAAAGTGCCATAAACAAGCACTAAATTAAGATATAAAGCTGTAACAGAGGATCGCAGTAGTCAGGTGCACCTGGGCGCAAAAATTTATATACATACATATGTATATATAGTATGTACATACATATGTACATATCTCCTAAAGCACTTAAGCTACAACAACCAAACTTGCTGAGCACAAATCCTGTAAGAACTTCTACCCACAGTGTGAGAATCGGAGGATAACCCCGCACACTCCCCATATAACGGTACCGTTAAAAACTACTAGAAGCGCAATAAATCAATAACTAAATACACCAGAGACACTAAATTTTATCTGCGAGAGGGTATGAGAGAGCTTTATAGGAGCTGGAGTGAAAATTGGACGATGAGCACCCTCCAGTAGACAAAAGTAATCAAGAAGTGATTCATATAACGGGATAAAACATTGCGCAAATAATGCCTTTAGGGTATGTTCAAGACCATAGGTAGTGAATTTTTGGAACCCGGTACCTATTGTTGACTTTTGATCGAAAATATGGGTCAAGGCGTGAGATATATAATTAAAATTAAACGATTATCCTTCTCTGATAATGGTATGTCTGTATGTCAACAATTGGTTGATTTAGTACCTTGGTACCCCATATACTTAATATAAAAATTTTCGAATTACGGCGAGACTTTGTACCGCATATATCGGCCAATACGTAAGTTATCTCAACGAAAATGAGAGAGCGTGTTTCACTGATAACGAGTTGCTTGGATTTCGATGCTCAGGTTGAAATTTTGCACCATAAAGTATTTGCCTGGCTTTGATTCTTGTAAATTGCAAGAATATAAAATGTTCGGTTGCACCCTAACTTAGCCCTTCCTTACTTGTTTTTCACTATCTTTGCGCGCTGCTCTCTTGTCAAAGGAATAAAGCATGTATAAAATAACAACAAAGTTTTTGAGTTGAATGGATACAAAAGAGAATACCGATATAGTGGTATAGCCGAATCTTCATTGCTAGCATGTTTTGTTTTACACCTTTTAGACAAGTTTACTTATGTATGTATGTATGTATATGTAAATATTTATATTGAGTTTTTAGTCTTAAGCCTTGAAATAAATTTTGACATAACGGTTGTTTGTAAGTCTCAAACTAATGCAGATAGATGTAGGATTATATCATATAAATTGCGACCCTGTGTCTTGACATTTTTCGCCTAAGAAAGCTATAACGATCAATCCACGTTCTAACGCCCTTCTACATAATTATATCCGATTATTCCATACTTATACTATATTTGGCAATAGTACCTTCTGTTCAGTTTTGGAAGTACCAATCACATGTCCACATGTGTATTTATGTTTGAAAATTAATGCAGATAAATACATACATATACATACATATGTACGTATTTATACAAATTTTATGATTGCGGATTTGTAATTAACCAACAAGCACGAAAGTCAAAGATAGTGGAACCGTATGCAGGTAGTTTTAAATATAAAAACTTCAACACACTAATAAAAAAATTATGGTTTTCCAAGTACTACATATGAATGTATGTACATATATATTAATTGGCCGCCACGCGCTACAACGTAATTTCTTATTGATAACACTGGCATGTGCCTTAAAGTCAATACATACTGTATATTTAAATGTACATACATACTTAAGTATATGTACAATGTATTGTGCTCTATGTTGTATAGGTTATTTATTTGTAATTTGTATAATCGACTTTTATATGTGTAGTTTTATTTCGTTTCATTTTACGAATATTTGGACTTTGTCCGTCGTAGTCATTCCAGTTTCAACCACCCTCATTTAAGTCAGATAAGCGAATCACCTTTTGGAATTTATTTTCAAATTTCTATATAATGTTGTGTTAAGTATGTCTGTGTTTCCTTTTCCTATGGCATTGTACATTATTTGTGTATTCGTATTTCTAAGGAAAGATGGTAACGTCCGATCTCAATCCTAAAAGGAATTCTGAAACTTTTCCGCAAATGGGGTTTTGACTAGTTACGCGAATTAACAGAACTATTGCATTACTATTAAGGGTAGAGATTTTTGATTGGGCGAGCAATTTGTCAATTTTCGAATGCTATTGGCTGAGGAAAATATGGAACACACAAGTTTTTTTCTGAAAATGGATAATATCGAATAAATCCACGCCTAATACCCATATAATATAATTTCAAATTCCATTTGATTCTTACGTTTACAAGTCAACAAACAACGCAGTAATCGGATTAAAACTTTGTACAAAATAATCGAAATCGGATCAAAACTTATCAAGTTCGCAGATACTTATTACATAAGTATGTATCTTAGACTGAGTGCCTATGGCTTTCATTTTACCAAAAATAACGGTAATAAGCGATAGTGTTCTGTGGGCGTGGTAACCCCTCTTGGGTGTCAAGGAACATTTGAAACAGTTTCATAATAATACAATATCAATTTTTACTCAATTTAACATTTGTGTGGTCCAACGTCCATATACATACATACATATGTAGATAAGTTAAGCAACTGTCTGGGACGCCAGAATTTTAGACGGTATTTGCTTATAAAACAATTTATAGTATAACTTCATTTGTTTCATTTGACATTTTTGCATTTTAATACAAATTATAAACAACAACGGGAGCATTATTTTTTTTTTTATAGGAGCACCTAGCGCTTATTGTTGTCCTGCGTGTTTCCGGCTTAGCTTTAAAGTTTATAGCATTCATAATCACTTTTGTCGAGCACAAGAGAAGTTTTGTTTTAAACTTAAGTTTCTTTGATCATTAGTACAGTGCTTCCCACGCCCCACTAAAGCCCAATATAACAAAATTTATTTTATATTTAATCTGAATAATACCACCATAATACCCTTAATTGGGAAGGTGCCGCAGCCCAGCTGGTTGATGTCCTCGTTAGAGTGAAGGCTGACATCACCGACGTCCAAGAAATGCGATGAACAGGACTGAGACGAGTCGGTCCTTGTGGCATTTACTACAGTGGCCATATAAAGGAGCGCAAATTTAGTGTGGGATTCGTGGTGGGAGAGAAACTCCGTCGCCGAGTACTGTCATTCACCCTCGTGAATGAACGTCTAGTCACAATTCGCATTAAAGCGAACTTCTTCAACATATCGCTGATCTGCGCCCACGCGCCGACGGAGAAGAAGGATGATGTGACCAAAGATGCCTTCATGAGTGTTTGGAGCGCACCTATGAGAGCTGCCCCGCCACGATATCAAAATCGTGCTTGGTGACTTTAACGCCAGGGTGGGCAAAGAAGGTATCTTTGGCACTACGGTCGCTAAACTTCATCCTTCACGACGAAACATCCCAAATTGGTTGAGGCTGATCGACTTCACCGGGGCCCGAAATAAGGTTATCTGTAGTACTAGATTCCAGCATAAGAAAATTCATCAAGCCACCTGGCTGTCTCCGGATCGAAAAACCATCAACCAGATCGATCATGTTGTGATAGACGGAAGACATGTCCCCAGTGTTTTAGATGTGTGTGCGCTCCGAGATCCTAACATCGACTCGGACCACTGTCTTGTTGCACCCAAAATTCACAACACAAGGAAGGTTCGACGTCGAGAAGCTGCAATCACAGCAGATAGCCCAACGATTTTCTACTCGACTTGCAATCCTGCTCTCTGAGAGCACTCGTCAACAACTCGGTACAAGGGAATAGTGGGACGGCATTCCAAGCTCCTTACATACAGCTGCAACCGAAACCAATGGTTTTCGGAAAATGCAAAAGAACAGCTGGTACGACGAGGAGTGCCGTGTTGCAGCGGAGAGAAAACAGGCTGCCTACCTCGCAACGTTACGATCGACCACAACACGTGCGGGATGGGATAGATACCGAGGGATGAAGAGGGAAGCGAGACGCATTTGCAGACAGAAAAAAAAGAACGCCAGGAGAAATCGAACCCGATTCCCCACTCGATGACGATGGAGCAAATGTTCCAAACGCCCGACCATGAAGAAGTTCGAATAGCAATTACCCGTCTGAGGAACAACAAAGCAGCGGGATCGATGGATTACCGGCCGAGCTATTCAAACACGTCGGCGAAGAACTGGCAAGGAGCATGATCCGGATTCTTTGTAAAATATGGTCGGACGAAAGCTTGCCCAAAGATTGGAATTTAAGGGTGCTCTGCCCAATCCACAAAAAGAGAGACCCCACAATCTGCGCCAACTACCGTGAGATAAGCCTCCTCAACATCGCGTATAAGGTTCTATTGAGCGTATTGTGTGAAAGATTAAAGCCCACCGTCAACAAACTGATTGGACCTTATCAGAGTGGATTTAGACCTGGTACATCCCAAAGATTGGAATTTAAGGGTGCTCTGCCCAATCCACAAAAAGAGAGACCCCACAATCTGCGCCAACTACCGTGAGATAAGCCTCCTCAACATCGCGTATAAGGTTCTATTGAGCGTATTGTGTGAAAGATTAAAGCCCACCGTCAACAAACTGATTGGACCTTATCAGTGTGGCTTTAGACCTGGTACATCAACAACCAACCAAATATTCACCATGCGCCAAATCTTGGAAAATACCCGTGAAAGGAGAATCAACACACACCACCTCTTCGTCGATTTCAAAGCGGCTTTCGACAGCACGTAAAGGAGCTGCCTCTATGCCGCGAAGAACCTCTCCGAGCCGTTCGATGCCAAACGAGGTTTCAGACAAGGCAACTCCCTATCGTGCGACTTCTTCAACCTGCTTCTGGAGAAAATAGTTCAAGCTGCAGAACTAAACAGAGAAGGTATCATCTTTTATAAGAGTGTACAGCTGCTGGCGTAAGCCGACGATATTGATATCATAGGCCTCAACACCCGCGCCGTTAGTTCTGCTTTCTCCAGACTGGACAAGGAAGCACTCACGATTTGGCTCTCACGTCGCTGTTGATAGTCATAACTTTGAAGTCGTAGATAATTTCGTCTATCTTGGAACCAGTGTAAACACCACCAACAATGTCAGCCTAGAAATCCAACGCAGGATAACTCTTGCCAACAGGTGCTACTTCGGACTAAGTAGGCAATTGAGAAGTAAAGTCCTCTCTCGACGAACAAAAACCAAACTCTATAAGACACTCATAATTCCCGTCCTGCTATATGGTGCAGAGGTTTGGAAGATGATAACAAGTGATGAGTCGACGTTGCGGGTTTTCGAGAGAAAGATTCTGCGAAAGATTTATTGTCCTTTGCGCGTTGGCTACGGCGAATATCGCATTCGATGGAACGATTAGCTGGCTAGGTCATGTTGTCCGAATGAACGAAAACACTCCAGCCCTGAAAGTACTCGCCGGGGGAAGCAGAGGGTGAGGAAGACCTCCACTCCGTTGGAAGGACCAGGTGGAGAAGGACCTGGCTTCGCTTGGAATATCCAATTGGCGCCACATAGCGAAAAGAAGAAATGGATCAAATTGGCCAAAAAATGTGTGGATTGTGGAATCAAGCTGAGCGACATTATGTGTTTTCGATACGTTTTCATTGACTATTCACAAATTTATTTGTTTGTTTACAATTCGAGTTTCGTTTATTTGAAAAATTCGTTTAATCCGTTCAGGAATCCCGGTTAATTTGACAATCAATTAGAAAATATTATATGTGCATTATAAGTAATTTTTTAGTAATGATATCTAAATAATGTCTTTAACTTTAAACGGAAAAGTATAAGGAATAAAACAAGACCATGCACTTATATTTAGAGATCATCTTATCTTCTTATATTTATGTACTTATACATATAAAAATGAATCGCAAAATGTGTTGCTAATCGCATAACTCAACAACGCCTGGACCAATCTTGCCAATTATTTTTTTAAAATGTTCTTTGAGGTTTAAGAATGGTTTTTACGGCAAGAAAAGTTCGAATAATTGCCGGAAAACGCCTAAAAACAGCCCTTTTTTCCCATACAAACGTTATATAAAAACAAGTAAGGAAGGGCTAAGTTCGGGTGTCACCGAACATTTTATACTCTCGCATGATAAAGTGATAATCGAGATTTCATTATACGTCATTTACATATTTTTCAAATACCGTATTTTTGTAAAGTTTTATTCCGCTAACATCATTGGTTCCTAATGTATACTCGTATATTATACAGAGAAGGCATCAGATGGAAGAAGGCGTGGTTGTGAACCGATTTCACCCATATTTCGTACATGCCATCAGGGTGTTAAGAGAATATTATGTACCGAATTTCATTGAAATCGGTAGAGTAGTTCCTGAGATATGGTTTTTGGTCCATAAGTGGGCGAGGCCACACCCATTTTCAATTTTTAAAAAACGCCTGGGTGCAGCTTCCTTTTTTTACTTCTTCCGTAAAATTTAGTGTTTCTGACGTTTTTTGTTAGTCGGTTAACGCACTTTTAGTGATTTTCAACATAACCTATGTATGGGAGGTGGGCGTGGTTATTATCCGATTTCTTCCATTTTTAAACTGTATATGGAAATGCCTGAAGGAAACGACTCTATAGAGTTTGGTTGACATAGTTATAGTAGTTTCCGAGATATGTACAAAAAACTTAGTAGGGGCGGGGCCACGCCCACTTTTCCAAAAAAATTACGTCGAAGTATGCCCCTCTCTAATGCGATCCTTTGTGCCAAATTTCACTTTAATATCTTTTTTTATGGCTTAGTTATGACACTTTATAGGTTTTCGGTTTCCGCCATTTTGTGGGTGTGGCAGTGGGCCGATTTTGCCCATCTTCGAACTTAGCCTTCTTATGGAGCCAAGGAATACGTGTACCAAGTTTCATCATGATATCTTAATTTTTACTCAAGTTACAGCTTGTACGGACGGACGGACAGACAGACATCCGGATTTCAACTCTACTCGTCACCCTGATCACTTTGGTATATTTAACCCTATATCTGACTCTTTTAGTTTTAGGACTTACAAACAACCGTTATGTGAACAAAACTATAATACTCTCCTTAGCAACTTTGTTGCGAGAGTATAAAAATGAATGTTTGTTTGTTGGTAACGCTAAGAGAACGGCTGCACCAATCTTGATGAAATTTTCTGAAGTTATTCGATGTGGATCGGGGATGGTTTAAAAATAAAAATACCGCATTTTTTTTGAAGAAAAGTCGGAAAATTGGAAAATTCCAAAAAGTAACTTTTTTCAGTATAAATTTTTTTTTTCCAATTTTTGTTTGTTTTGTTTTTTATTATTTTGATTTTTAAATTATTTGAATCGTTCAATTTCGGCCGCTTGCTTTTTGATTCCGGCTATTGAAAAGAAAAATTATTGAAAATTATTCAGTAAACACTTTATGTGTGTTTCACACAAACTGATCAATTACATATTGAAATTTGTTACGAAGCCACGAAGAGGTCGCGCTAATATCGGTCGGCGTTCTTTTCGTCACGATGTCACAGTACGACTTTTCAAACAACAGCTACAATGTTTGATGGACTTTATCTTGAAATGAAGGATGTATTCTGTTGAGTAGCAAAAAAGAGGTTTGCCGCACCCACACATTCTTCTTTGGATGGGGATGGTGGAGTAACCAATCAAATTGATGAAATCATATCCGCGAAAATGCCTCATCCAGAGATAGATCCAGAATTATACGAAGTGGTGAGTGGAAATGATGAATAGCCACTGTATCGGCGTCGCTCAGCAGACAACAATGGCAGAACATTTAGCATGCAATTTGGAGGCGTGAATATCGAAGTTGACAACACATGGATCGTACCATATTCGCCACTGTTGTCTAATTCACATTCAAAACTCATGACAATGTTGAGAATTGGAGTTTGGTGAAATCGATCAGCAAGTATCAAATGGGTCGATACGTGAACTTTACTTTTGCAATTCATGAAAGTTTTCCGACTGTTGTGCGCCTTGCGGTTCAATTTCATTTGAGGCATTGCATATTGTGAATGGTGCAGTGTGTGCAACTTTTTGAGAAGCATGCCAGCAATTGCAATTGCTGAAACATGATAATAACTAGAAACAAACGATGGACAATGCGGTAGCTACTTCGCATGCCACTGAAGTTCGCACACTTCTCGCGAAGATCATTTCGACAAATCAGCCTTCAAATTCGCGTCAATTATGGGATACGAAAAAAATTACATTGCCGAAGAAATTTTATATCGTATTCGCTAAGAATTGGAAATGGGCAAATTCCGGTTGAGTCTTCCAGTGCTTTGATATCAATTTCACCTGCCTTTTGTCAATTCACTTCAACGAAAGATTAACACATCACGAATTTTTATCGGAACATTGGCCAAATTATCTCAACTGCGATTAGTTTCCAAAATACCGATGTTAATGATGACTTAAGGGGTCCCGGTGGTCTAGAATTTTCAATAAATCGATTTCTTTTTTTGATAGTTCGTAAGTATAGTCCTTTAACACACGTTATTTTAGCTTCTACAACCGTTTTAGCAGGTAGCGCGCGGTCTCCAAAATATAGACACTCTAAACTTTAAACTCATTTATCTCAAAACTACTTTTTTCGGCGTGCCGTTGATGAAAAAAAAACTATCCATCCGAATCACTTGAAATTTTAATATGGTGTTTATAAGATCCATATCTATCGCTGGGACTACGATCAAATTTTAATCTTAAGAACTTCGATTTTTTTCGATCTAAAACTGGTCCAAAAATAGCTGTTTTCAGAATCTGAACTTCAAAAGCGCCAAATTTTTTTAATTTTCAATTTTTTTTGGTTGTATTCCCAGCGATAGCTGCACTCCTACTGGTTAATAATTTATTTGGTTTTTATGTTTCAGATGTTCAGAAGAGTAAAAATCAACAACGGCACCGGGAGTCATCTTTTAAGATAGCTTTTTTTCACGCCATTTTTAATATTGTTAAAAAAATTTTTTATTTAATAAAAAAATATTTTTGTACTTTTCATAAGTGTATAAATAAACTGTAAAAATTTTAAATTGATTGCTCTTTTTTTAAACCTTAAAAAAAAATCCAGAAAACACTCTTAATTTGAGGGTTCTAGACCACCGTAACCCCTTAAACAGCAAGATTCAAAGTCAAATTCCAGTTGGCTTGCGCTCATACATATCGATCGATCATCTTGACAATGAAGACGAAGCCGTGAATTATCCAGTGGAATTTCTATATTCTTTAGAGAGGCTTGATAAGCCGCAGCATCATTTGCGTCTCAAAGTTGGATCTATCACTATTATGTTTCACAATCTTCATGCGCCGAAACTATTTAATGGAACCTGACCGATTGTGACGCAGTTATCGAATGCAAGGGGACAGCGATTTCAGTTCAGACGTATTCAGTTTCCAAGGAAAATACATATATGTACATATCTTTTACAAATTATGCGGAGAAAAAATTAACCGGACTCAATGACTCTTAAGTGATTCAAATAAGCGGGAAAATACGTTAACCGTAACGGTGACCAATTAAGTGGGGAATACTGTATTTGTGCATGGAATGACACAAGCATATATTAAATGACAATTAAGGGATGCCAAAATATGTATGTATGTCTCTCAATAATAGTAGATACCGATTAAAATAAGTGGAATGTGAGTTTTCAAGTAGTCTTCTGCAAAAACTGGTTTTCAATGTGCATTCGTTTGACCAAAAACTTGATCAAAACACAAGTTTTGGGGCGAAAACTATTTTTTTTTAAGAAAACATGTTTTTAATGTCGGTCCGAACATAGTAACCGTTATGTGAACAAGACTATTACACTCTGTAGCAACATATTGCAAAAGTTCGAGTTTTAGGTATGATTTGGGGGCTAGAATTATTATTGATCCGATTTTATTTACATACGTAAGATAACATCCATACTATGCAAACATATATGTAAGTATACATATGTATATACATATATGTATGTATGCAGATATGTTGGCGCGTATAACAGGCAAAATAAAATAACGAACATACATTTCTTGTTATTCTTAGAACATTAGTATATTGTTGCTATTATGGCTTTACGTAGTTTTAATACGTACACATGGTTTTTGTGTACATACATACATACTTGTGAATTTATGTTTGGGTTTATGTGAATTCAAAAACAAGTTTTGTTTTGGGGGCCCGGCTTGCAGACTTAAGGTTATCAGCAGTTGGGCGACGATTATTTGCACATATATACATACATATGTACATACATACATAAATATATACACGATAAGAAATAAAGACGTCGTATTTATTGCAATCAGAAATCATTCCCTTAGCAGTTGTAGGCGAACAAGAACAAGTTTCAGACGGAATTTACACAAAAAGAAACTACAATTGAATTGAACCTTGAACCAACGCAAAGTAAATAACATATTTATAAGCCGAATTATCTTTTATTACGTCTATTTTTGTATTCTGTTTTCGTTCTTTTCTAAAGTTTTAAGAAAGGAAAATATATCTATTACATACATCTATATTTAAATAGTAATAAAAGTTGTCAGATCTAACCTTTTATCTTTAATGTAACGTTAATTCTGCAATATTTTATCGAAAAAAGATTCCATTGTAATCAATGCGTAGGAGTTTGTTAAGAATTCAATGAAATCTAAATAAGCGGACACTGGCGAAACCATTCTTTCTATCCGATTAATAGAATTGTCCGCTTTATAGATTGTGCTAACAAAACATTTATTATTTATTTGAATCTTTTTTTACTTCTTTTTGCTTTAGAAGTTCAGATTGGAAAACTGACTCAATACGTTTCAGTTGGTCAAAGACATGGAATTTATTTTTTTGCAAGTGTTTTATTTAGCCTATAGCTTCAGCCCTCATTTACTAATATCAGATTTTCGAACATCCGGCTGATATGGCATGTTAGTACATACTTAGTAATATGTGGGGCTGTGTTAGCGCAGGGCTGCACCCCAAGTGCTGCTCGTTTGCTTGAGCATCTTTTATACATACATATGTATATAGGCAAACGGCAAAGTTCTACCTCAAAAAGTTGGGTATATGGAACTATTTTCAGTGAAACTAGGAAAATGGACGTAGAATAACGTAGTACATATATTTTAAAATATCAATACTATTGGAGTGCTAAGATTTCCGATTATATTTGGCCTTATTAACTTTCTATAATCAAAACAGGACTCACAATATGTCTAATATTTTAATAATAGCAAGCTAGAAAATCTTCCTCCATACTCCAAATGAGAACATACGACCAGTTTTGTCATTCCCCTTTTCATAATTTTTGGTTTTTTTATTTGGTAAAGGCTTATAGCGGATAATACCTCTCTTTTGTTTCTTTCAAATTTTGCTTCGTATATAAAGTGACTTGGTTTTAAATGATTGTTAGGACGTATCCTTAAAATTGCATGTTTTGATATACTTTATTCATTCTAATTAAGTCATTATAACTACGCTTACCTACAACTCTTGTCCTGTAAAGTTTAGTACTTATATATATAACTTTAGATATGTATACATATATGTATATATATATATATATATATATTAAAATATATTTATTTTCAGCTGGAAGCTATTAAACACACCAAAAGTGTTCTACTTAATTTCGCCCGTTGCCTCAAGACGTGCATTGTCTGTGCAGTATGGCAATTACGGTCTTCTCACAGCTGGTGCCAAAGCTTACTTGAATAAATGCGTTCATTTATGTCAACCAGATCACATACATATATGTGATGGAAGTGAAGATGAGAGCAAGGTATTGCAAGAATTGATGCTGAAGCAGGGGACCATAACTCCGCTTAAGAAATACAATAACTGCTGGCTTGCCCGAACTAATCCGGCAGACGTTGCTCGCGTTGAATCCAAAACGTTTATATGTACTGATCGCAAGGAACAAGCTGTACCCGTCACTCCAATTTCTACCGTTGGCGCACTTGGCAACTGGATTTCGCAAGCTGATATGGAGCAAGCTGTTCAAGAGAGGTTTCCTCAGTGTATGAGAGGCCGAACAATGTATGTGATTCCATTTTCAATGGGCCCTGTGGGATCTCAGCTATCAAAGATTGGCATTGAAGTTACCGATTCCCCTTATGTTGTAGAATCAATGAAGATTATGACTCGTGTTGGAAATCAAGTCCTAGAAAAATTACAAAGCAAGGGTAATGAGTTTGTGAAATGTTTACATTCAGTGGGTACCCCGAAAGACGGAATAATTACGGTACCTTCTTGGCCATGTGATCCTGAACGCACAATCATTCTTCATAAGCCTGATACCAACGAGATCTTGTCTTATGGGTCCGGATATGGTGGTAATTCTTTACTAGGTAAAAAGTGCTTTGCATTGCGTATTGGTAGCACTATTGCGAAACGCGAAGGTTGGTTGGCCGAACATATGCTTATATTAGGTATCACGAATCCGAAGGGCAAAAAGATATATATCGCAGCTGCGTTTCCATCAGCTTGTGGTAAAACAAATCTAGCTATGATGACTCCAACACTGCCAGGTTACAAAGTGGAGTGTGTCGGTGATGATATAGCCTGGATGAAATTCGATAGCGAAGGTGTGCTGCGAGCAATAAATCCCGAAAATGGCTTCTTTGGGGTTGCCCCAGGTACTTCCATGTCAACAAATCCTATTGCAATGAAGACCATTTTTAATAACACTATTTTTACAAATGTGGCATCTACTTCGGACTGTGGGGTTTACTGGGAGGGAATGGAAGAGACAAATATTAATAATGTTATAGTAACCGATTGGATGGGTAAGCTATGGTCTAACCAATCCGATAAACCAGCAGCGCATCCAAATTCTCGTTTTTGTACACCCGCTATTCAGTGCCCCATTATTGATCCATCCTGGGAAGATCCACAAGGTGTACCTATAAGCGCAATCCTATTCGGTGGTCGTCGCCCAAAAGGTGTTCCACTAGTATACGAGGCCCGTAGTTGGGCACACGGTGTATTCATAGGTGCAGCAATGCGCAGTGAAGCCACAGCAGCCGCCGAGCATAAAGAAAAAGTAATAATGCATGATCCATTTGCAATGCGTCCTTTCTTTGGTTACAACTTTGGGGATTATCTCAAGCACTGGCTGAGTATGGAAAAAAGAGGAAGAGTACCGAAAGTTTTTCATGTTAACTGGTTTCGTAAAAGTACAGATGGAAAATTTTTATGGCCAGGTTTTGGTGATAACTGTCGTGTTTTGGACTGGATTTTCAGACGTGTGCATGAGGATAGTTGCTTTGTAGACAGTCCTATTGGTTATTTGCCTAGCGAAGGTGGGCTGAATATAACAGGACTACAACCAACAGTCAACCTAAATGAACTTTTTGACGTACCTATTGGCTTCTGGCAAAAAGAAGTCAATGAAATTGAACAGTACTTTAAAATGCAAGTAGGTGAGTTTCTACCAAAATCAATATCCCAGCAATTGAATGAATTAAAGAAGCGCTTAAATAAATGATAATGCCAGAATAAATGATACGTTTTATTAATTAGTAAGTTAATTGTTTATTAACCAACGAGAAAGAAGAGTTAGGATTAAGTGCATGCGAAAATTATTTACTCTTGAAAATATAAAAAATGTCACCCATGCAAAAATATTTAGACTCGGTTCAGCCCATTCCACAGTACCCAGGTCCGAACTAATGATTTTCTACCTTTTAAGGGTTCCCCCGAACCTATGACTAACTTTAAACTGAAAAAAATATATATTATTTGAATATATTTTCAAGAAACTGTCCAGATTTTCATTATTCTGGTTGACTTTATACAATATACAATATATGTATACATACATATGTAAATCAGTGCCTAATATACATACATATCTTAGCAAAATTAATTGGAACGTGCCATATACTGTTGGTTGCTGTTAAAGGTAGAGTGCGTTCATTTTGTGTAGGAACTTTTATTGGGAAAAAATTTGGTAATTATAGAAATCATATAGTTTTGTGATAGCTGACTTTTATTCAATACTTGCTCCATTCTCCCGCGTTTTCAATTATAGCCAGACATCTTTGATGGCAACGTGCAACTAAAATATCTGTAAATTAAACAGGAAGCGACCTCCAATTATCTGGTCCCCTGAAATCTTTCTTGATATTTGGGCTTTCATTAATGGTCAAAAATTTCTATATTAGATTGACGTCTGGTAACTGATTACCAATATGGTTTTCTTGAGTTTCATTGAGTACAGAGTCGGCTCCTATGTTTCGGGTCATTTTCTTCATGAAGTATCCAATCAATGTTTCTTTGTTTTTTGTGGCATTTCAGCTGACTTCAGCACAACTATTTTATGCAATTTTATTATTTGTTCAGGTTTTCTGTGAAGAACCTCAAACTGCAAATCAAAAAACAGAGAAGTGGTTGTTTAACACTCCCTTGAATAAATGTTTATCCATTACTTAATCAAACACGTCTCTATAGATACATATACATATATCTAATACACACTTTTTGAAGTCACGTGCTTTCTGCCTCTCTTATTATCTACGTTTCCAGTTCTTCATTTACTTGGTCAGACCACCTCTTTACAAATGTACAACTCGTATTTAAATACTAAAAATATACTTATTCAGTTTATACATTCGCTTATCGTTCCTTCCCTAGCTCTAATGTGATTGAAATAGATATTTTATGGAAAATTTTGTAATATCTGGATATACATATGTTCATGTGATTAGTTCTAACAAATTTCTAGAGTATGTATAAATCATCTGAAGCGAAGTTAACCCATCGTTACTGACATTCCTAAATAAAAGCTACAGCGGGTTGGTTGGGTGTAACCGAAGAACTTTTTATACTTTTGTAACGACAAGGATCAAAGCTAGCTAAATACCTTCAACTGTTAGCAATATTGGAAAATGTAGGGAAAGTGTGCAACATTGTTCGACGAAATCGTGAATAAACCACAATCAAAGCGAAAAGTATACTGAAATCATCCTCAATCGATTTTATCTTTTTTTTATAATACCACATACAATTAACATGCCTAAGACTTATAAAATACTCATTAAGATACCGCTTACACCATCACCATGCAAAGTCAGGCGGATGTTCGAAAATTCTGATAATAGTTATATAGGGGCCAGCTAGTTTTCCTCTGATTGAAAGATACGCTGTTATACATAAGTAAAATTCGCTTTCTCCTTTTCACTGAGATATCTCACATATATGGAATATAAAGTCACCCGGAAGTTGGAAAATCTTCGAAATAAGGGATGTATTGACCTGATTCAACCAATTTATGAAATGCAGGCGTACTATTATAAGGAAAGGATTCTCTCCGAATTTCAATTATACATATATCTCACATATTGGGCGGCGCCACGCTTATCGTAGAGTTTTACACCGGTTCCTATAAAGCCTTCTCGAATATAAAATTGAATGTCTCTGACGAATTTAGTTATTGATTGGAATTTTGAATAGATTTAAAAAAGCCGTTATATGAGGAGTGGGCGAGGTTATCATCTGAGTTCGCCTATTTTCACATTGTCTTTAGAATAATTAAAGAAATTTTACCTGTGTAAATTGGGTTGACATAGCTTTATTGGTTTGGAAGCCAAATCTCTCCTAACATCCTTACAGATAATGTTTTAAATTACAAATTATTCATCAGAGCTATTTTATGGTTCTGTTGGTAAAATAATTTAGATTTGATAAAGTTTTGAATAATTTTACATTTGATATACTTACATATTAGTGGCAAGAACACGTCTGCTCATTGTCGTCAGCAAAATTAGAAATGGTTTAAATTTAGCAACAACTGCAAGTCTATCTCTAAAGGACTGTTTCCATAAGAAGGTGAGTATTTTAATTTTTGACAGAAGCTGCCTAACGCTTGTCACCACCATGTGTTCAATGCAACATTTTTCAGAAATATTGAAGTGGTAAATAACAGTTAATAAAGTTTGTAAAGTATTAGAAACAGTTCTGCGAGAAGGGGGCTTCCACATTTGTTCCTTTCTATTCCATTTTGGGCTAAGGTTTTCCACTTATTTTATTAAAAAATATACATATATACTCACGTAGTTACATATGTACATATGTATATCCATTATTCGCAAAATCATACAATGGAATCCTAAATTTTCAACTTTCCTTGCTTGCATTGATTGTTTATTTATGAGAGAGTACAAAGTGTGGAAGAAATTGACATTGTAAATTTCCTCCGTTCTACTCGACATAAGCATGCAGCTAATATACTAACCATTTATGAACTTATAAGAACTTTATGTATACATACATTTAAATATATGTATGTATAAGAATAAGTCTGGGAAATTTTAATCACAAAACAATAGTTAATTTCAGTTTATTTGATTACGTAGTTATTATTTTGTTAACGTTATTATTCAAGGACGACAAAGCTAGGTTGTACTAGCTGCGTCGAAAGATAATGTTATATTCCCGTTTCATTAACATTCTCTGAATGTGGAGAAATATCTTCTCTAAATTAACTGATGCTGCCTAATGGGTTGCTTAGATGAATAAAAACAGAAGGAGCTAACACTCACAGGTCTATTTTATGAATGATCAATAATAAAACTTAGTTTGGCTTTGGTTTTGAAAAGCGTTAATATTTATACTATATTAATGCACAGCTTTCTTATCTGTGGAGTCGTATATTGAAGTTAGTTATCTACACTAGCAAGGATAGAACCAAATTCGATCATAATTTTGTTGGTATGTATCTCTTAGAAAAAAATCGGAACACTCACGATGATATAATGCTATAAAAACTGATCTGAATTGTTCCTAAGTTTCCCTGCTATATGAAAATAAATAAGAATAGAACTCAGAATAGTGTCTTGAACACCATATCGCTGTTGATTTATATCTCCAAATATATAATATCCTTTATATCTAATACATACATACATTTATTCCTAATACATTTTCATACTTATATTATTGGAATACATTTTCGCAAGAAATATCTTGTGCTGGGACAGAAATGTATAGTATACAGACAGCATGTGGCACATTTGTTTATTAATTTACTTTTTATTAGATTCGTTGTTGTTCGATTTTTAAATCGGCCAATTAAAAACTTAATATTATCATCAAACTTGTGGTATGTTCGGAGATCTGCAGGACTTTCTCAATTCACTTGATTATACATATACAGAAATAAATGCAAGCTTGATATATGTATGTATATTGTGACAAAAAAACACCCAGAAATTGTAATTAAATATCCCGGGTAAATGATATTGCAAAACATGTATTTTGCTAAGTCAAATTTGTCTCAAATCTTGTATTTCTAACCAAATTTCGTGTGTGGAATCGTTATGATTGTTGGAAAAGGTTCAGTCGGTGATTCAGTTTTATCAAAAACACAAGCCTATGAGTGGTATAAAGCCTTCAAAGACGATGTAGAGATCGTTGAAGATATGCCTTGTCCTGGACAACCTTCATCCGATATAAATACTAAAAAAAGTGAATAATATGGTGCTTGAAAATCGTCAGACAAGTGTTAGAGAGATGGCAAGAGAGCTTGATTCTCTCGCGAGTTCGTTCGAATGATTTTCGTAGATATTTTGGGTATGAAACGCATTCTTCTCGACTCGTCCCGACAAGGCTGAGTTTTTTTTTTTTTGAAAAAGAGTACCGTGAACCGGTTTATTTGGATATGCTTGGTCGTGCGATTTCCGATCCCACATTCATTGAGAGCATTTCAATTGCCGGTGAGAAATGGGTTTATGAGTTTTACATGCAAGCAAGTCAGCAATGCTACTACTTTATATAAAAATATAACAGACTAGCTGACCCCACAGGCATTGTTCTGCGGGAAATTATGTGTTTTGAAATGAAAAGAAAGTTGAATTTATATTCTGTTGAAAATCATTTATTTGCGATTTTTCTACATTTTTTCAATGTAACAACATTTTTTGGTTTCGGTTTCGATGCGTAAATATAATAAACAGAGAAGATGGTTTTCCAACTCGTGAACACGCTAACATAGCATTTCCAGATTTATGCCATACACTTCTAACGACTTTCCTTGTGTTCTGTTGATTGTCATCGCAAATGCAATTTTCACTGTAAACTGAAAACGTTTGAACTGAAATGGCAAATCCTTGAAACTCAAAGGAATTCGTAGAATCAAGCTTGTAATCCATAGCTGAGTCACAATCAGTCGGGTTCCATTGCACAGTTTCGGCGCATGAAGATTGCGAAACATAATAATGACAGATCCAACTTTTAGACGCAAATGATGCGGCGGCACACCAAGCCTCCAAAGAATTTGGAAATTCCATTGTATAATTGATGGCTTCGCATTCTTTGTCAAGACGATCGATCGATTTGTATTAGCGAAAATCTCCCGGAATTTGCCTTTGAGTCTTCCAGTTTAAGTCATAACATCGGTATTTTTGGCAGCTAAAATAATTTTTACGATGATTTGGTCAATGTTGGCATAAGCATTCGTGATGAGTTCATCTTTTGTTGAAGTGATTTGACAAAAGGCAGGTGAAACTGATATCAAACCACGGGAAGTATCAACCGGAATTTGCCCATTTCCAATTCTTAGCGAATACGATGTAAAATGTCCTCGACAATGTCATTTTTGTTCGTATCGCATAATTGACACGGATTTGAAGGTTGATATGTTGAAATTATCATAACGAAAAGTGTGCGAACTTCAGTGGCATGCGAAGTAGCTTTCGTATCGTCCATGGCTTCATTCCAGTGATTATCATATTCCTGAAATTGTAATTGCTGGCATGCTTCTCAAAAAGGTGCACACACCGTATCATTCACAGTACGCAATGACTCAAATGAAATTGAACCGAACATCTAAAGTGGAAAAATATCAATTTTCGTCTAAATATATACATACCTCGTTATTTTTCAATGGTATTGCTTATGGAGAGGAACTGTTGGCAGTGATCCTTCTCCTCAAAAAGAGCAACACCGCCAACGGTAACAAAAGCACCTTAGAGAAGGGGTCGTGGAAACTTCACTTGTTCTACAGGACGTGGGGAAATAACCCCTTGAGCAGTCTGATAGTCCGAAACCGGGCGATCAGGGTACTCCAGATAATCCAAACATATGTAAATTCGCCTTTGTCGAGCTTCTTCTCAAATTATAGAAGGGCGACTATGACATGCCTTTAGTCCAGGAACCGTGATTTGCATCGGATAACGTGGCTAGGCTGAAGTCAGCAAACCTTGCAACATACACCTCGAAGTATGAATAACAATATAAGAACGGCGATATTGATCAAAAATTTATATTGCCATATAGACTTCAGTATTTCTACAAATGTGGCAGTAAAAAGTGTCAAGGATGAGCTATGCAAGGGGTGCATCCTTCTATATGCCATAAGATTGCGTAGCACCAACGGCAGAGCACCAGGATAGCGGCTGGGAAGGGCTGCGTCGTAGGCATAAACTTTTGGTCTAAGAGAGACTAAGGTTGTTTTCATACCAAAGTCAGGTATAAACAACCGAACCTACTCGAAAGAGTTTAGGCCTATAAACTTAAACTTCCTGCTGTTAACTTTAGAGAAAATCTTGAACGTGCACATCAGCGCCGCAGTACCTCCTGGAACCTTGCCCACAGCGCAACCTGCATACACAAAAGGCAGATCAGTAGAGATTGCATTCCAAACACTGGTGTTTTATAACGAATATGGAATGAGCTATTTGAGTGTTCTTGGACATTTCTGGAGCATTCAACAACGGTTTTACAGAATCTACAAGGTGTTTTTCAAAGTTAACAGGACTTAAAAAAGCAGAACAAATGTTTTTTTTTTGGCAAAATCAATTTATTTTATTCAAAATAGTCTCCTTCTGCTTCAATATAGCTTTTTGTACGGTCCAAAAGCAGGTCGAACGAGTGTTTTAGCTCGTTGGCCGGTATGGCCGCCAGTATGCTGGTGCAAGCCTTTTGAATGGCCTCTATGTCTGCATAAGGCTTTCCTTTCTGGTTTTTTGGTCAAATAATCGGTCACAAGTGTCGATCGATGATACGACGCATTATCATGCAAGAAACGCCAACTTTCATCTTCGCAATTTTTGGGTTTCGGCTCATCCGGTGCCTTCCATTCAGCACTCTGGCGTTTCGTTTCGGAATCATATTGGAAACACCACATTTCGTCACCAGTCACAATATTATAAAGGAATTTTTTGTCTTTTTTGATCTCTTGAATGTTGGATTCTGAACAATTTTTGGTCGTCAGCCAATTTGTGCGGAACAAACAATGTACACACCTTTCGTAAGCCCAAATGTTCTGTCAAAATGTGATAAATCGATGTTTTGGAGATGTTCAATTCCATTTCCATGAATTTCAATGATGATTTCGGCTGATTTTTGATGAATTCTTGTACAGTTTCGATGGAATTTCCGGCGATCACGGATTTTGATTGGCCCACATATTGATCGTCATTTATGTTCTCACGACCACTTTGAAAACATTGCAACCACTCGCGCACTCTGCTACGGGATAGGCAATCATCGCCATAAACTTATTTCATCAATTGAAATGTTTCGGTAAAAGTTTTACCAATTTTAAAACAAAATTTAATGTTGGCTCTTTGTTCGAAGCTCATTTTCGCACCGATAACACAAACATACTGACACTTAAAACGCAATAACTTTACTTCCAATCGATCAAATATCAAGAAGTTTTCACTGGACAATCGATAAGGATAGCAGATTCTAACGCACCAGTCGACATACCAGGGGGCGCTGGATTCAAAAAGTCCTGTTTACTTTGGAAAACTCTTTATATGTATCCCGCTAATAGGTGTTGATCATGCTATACAGCGGATAAACTACTAAGAACTTAGACGACAAATCCCTAAGATAGTGGCATAAGCGGACGACATTGCTATCTTAATAACGTGAAGGTGTAATGACCACCATTCTCAATATAATCCAGAATTGGCTACCGCAGCGAGTCTGGGGTTGAATCCGGAGAAAACGTATCTACTTGTGTTCTCAAGAATATACAAAATCCTTCCAAGGAGGCGCCCTTCTCTTGATTCTTGATGCTCGGTACAACCGGGAGGCTTTCTCCCTCTCTTATGCACGGTGCTACACAGACCAATTTGGATAATTTTGGATGAAATATGCGCAGCAAAATCAGCGTAGTCACTCCGCTGATTGTTGCAGAATATATCCATATAGATCCTTCGTTCATAGATCGGTGGGTATCTGGACAAATTCATGGCCAGGGAGGTTAATATTTGATTAAATGATATATCCGGATGCAAACCTGAAAAGCTCATATGCAAAGCGGTTGATCAAAAATACACAAAGTTCCTGTTCATTCATGATCGCAGAGACTGTAGAAACATGATTTGATGATGATTTACATACATATGTATGTACATGTATATTAATTTGCTTTAAAATTAATGAATCCAAATGTCATTTGCGTGCATCTTCATTTCTCATCAACATAATACAGTAAATCACTCGATAAAAATCAGATTAGAACTGTTAAAAGAAACGAAAAAAAATATTCTGGGAATAGTTAAAAAATAATAATAAATTTTAAATTTGTTTCCAAGTTGAGGGATTGATTTTCTTATTCTGTCGCCATTTTCAAACTCGTATTTATAGTACATATGGAATTTTGATTTTATGAAAAAAAGTAAAGCAGTGTAAAAAAGGTAGCTAGGAGGTGCACAAAAAACGTGTAAAAAAATTTTACAAAAATTTAAACTTACTTATTCTGTATTATACAGGAAAAACATACATATAGACATATTTTTGTAGGTATAAGTATATATCGTACCATATGGTTGCATCATTTGCCTTTAAAAATGCTTCTTCGCAATATACATATACATACATACATATATGTATGTATGTAAATGAACCCCTAAACTACTGAACCGATACTATTTTGCACACTATGTGCAGTTTGATCCAACTTAAAAGGGGCCATACACTACACAATGTGCGTTCGATCTATATGAAATCGTTTCGCCATACACGTCATACAAATCCATTTTGCGTTCGTTCTTCACACAGTGAACATGTGCGCCAGGCAAACGGAACATTTCTTGGAATTTATTTCTAATGTAGCACTTTATTCTACATATATCTTTGTATTTCGTTAATAAGTTATTCCAAATTTTATTTTTATATCTTTTCGTTTGCCAAATTGCCAACTCATTTTTTATAAGATCAATAAATTCTGATACGAAATCTTTATTAAGGGATGAGCCTGCTTTAGAAGCTTCAAACAATCGATTTTTTTTTGCTTAAATCTCTTTAGAAATTATCTAAGAATATGTCCCCAAAGTTATACATAGATTGAAATTCGAAATATTATCGAAGCTAGAAGGGAAATAGTGACCGAGCGTCTAGCAGGTATATGAGCACTTGGGCAAAAAGCGAATTTCTCGGTTTTTAATTTTTGCGATTATTCTTAATTGGCGGGCAGGATAGAAAAAAACCTAAACGTCGTATGGAATTGGGGCAAAGTTTATTATCTTTAGCATAAAATTATCTTCTATCTAAACTAAAAAAACTAAGATGCATATGTCAAGTTTGAACATATTTTTAAACAGCATAAAATATAAAATGCACATGCGAGATGCTAGATGCAACGGGCAATTGCTTCCCAAAGGCAGAAAATCAAAGATTTCGTATCCAAAAAGTTTGTGAAAGATGTTTAAATATATAACTATAAAGCCTAGAAATTTCGCTTGAATCAATTATTTCTTTCGCTCCCAAAAAAATCCTTAAAAAAATCGATTTTTTGTTCGTCCGACACGAGAGAAATGAGATTTTGTGTGCACACAGTGCCATACACGACACACATGTGTGTCCCGATGAAGGGAGTGTCCAAAAGGGTGCTGGTGTTTATCCCAGTATGGGGGACTGCGTTTTCTTGGGCCGACCAGCGGTCGTAGTATCGAGTTTTATCGACCGCCTGGGTGGTTGGTCCTACTGATCCGGTCGGCACTGGAGGCGCATTTTCCGGCGCATACAGACACACGCCCGCAAACCTTGGGCGCTCTAGCTATGCTCTAAGCTACTACCGGGGGGGTCGGCAGATCGCGGTTAGCCGAACGGCCTGTAGTAGCAGGTTAGTTGCGAAGTAATTCAAAACGAATAAGCAATCCCCGACGAGGAGCGGCAGGAGTGAAGGATGCGGCATAAAAGCTAGCAGATCCGCTGAAGCTCCTGTGACTGTGGCGAATCGACACCGCCACATAGAAATATGTGTCCCCTCATTTTGCAGAAAAGCAAAATCCAGGCGCGACTGACCCATAATGGGCGGCTTCCTGGTCAGCGTCTGTTCACCATGTTAGGTGCGGCTGATATTACAACTTGACCGGTACACAGCGCGGCGCACTGGGAGTCCTTAGTTGTCTTGACAGCGATGTCTTTCGCTGGTAGGATGGAAAAGGTGATGTGAGCTTGCTCTGCCGAGGTGTTAGCCGCATGGTATATCAGTAAACAGCCACTTCGGTCCCTGGTCAGGGAGTGTGCATTGGGTGCAGGGGTAGTAGCCTGCGTTGTCCCGGGCGAGTGCCGGTCCGTCCGTGTTTTCCGGGACTGGTAAAGCGAAGGACAGGCCTCAGGGAACTGGGGTAGGAGCATGGTTTCCGAGGGTACACCCGTTCCTGTCTATTTCGGCCCCCCTACACACGATGCGCTGTAAAAAAAAACGAATGGAACATTTTTTAAATAAAGATAACAAAAACAAAAGAAGCAGTGTACAAGACTGCTTGACGAGCAACGGCACTCAAAGCACTGGCTGTAAGATACCAGAATCGGAACAATCCAGGAGAACGACGAGTAGTTTGATCCCTTTATACGCGCACCAAGATTGATGCAATCACCGAAACAGGGTCTCACCGTGGAAAGGCCTGAAAGAGCGAGATCGTCGCCAACAGCGCTACAAGACAGCACGCATCGAGCGGAACTAACGCAACCAGAAGGGGACATTATATCCGGGATCTGCTAACTTCTGTCACAAAGCTCCATGAACGCGCCCAAAGCAAGTATAACGAAACTAAAGCAACCAGGCGAAATGTTCCTTTGAGACACACAGGAGTAGATTCAACTCCAAAAAGGCCCCGCGAGGATGAGCAGCAGACGCGAAAGACCCCGCCAAAAAAGAAAGCCAGCCAAGAAGAAGTCCAAAAGAGGACCACTGCGTGGAAGAGGAATGAAGTAAACATTCTACAAAAGAACTTAAGGCAGAGGAACAGGAAAATGAATGGACACAGGTGAAACCAAAAACACAAAACAAGAATAAGAAGACGGTTTCTGCTCCACGTCCGAGGCCCGATGCAATTATCATTGCACGCACCGGAAACATGTCGTACAGCGATATGCATAGAGCCGTCAAAAAGGAAGATGCTCTGAAAGAGCTTGGAGAAAACGCATCCGGAAGACGGTAAAAGGCGAAATACTTCTGGAAATGAAGAAGGCCCAGATGAACACGGGAGCATATGAAAAGGAGATATGCAAGGTTCTGGGCGACCAGGCGCAAATAAGAGCCCTAACCCACAAAGTATCAGTGGAGATCCGAGACTTGGACGAAATAACCACCAAAGAAGACATAGCAGTGGCAATACGATCACAAATCAAAGAGCTAAATTCCTTTGCGATCAAAACCATGAGAAAGGCGTACGCGGGCCCGCAGACGGCAGTCATCAGCTTTCCCGCAGCGGACTCAAAACGACTGCTTGACGCCCATAAGATCAAGATTGGATGGGTGGTCTGCAGAATAAGGGAAAAGCCGAACCTCAGAAAGTGTTTCGGGTGCCTGGAATACGGCCATCTAGCGAGGGCATGTACGAGTGAGGATAATCGAAGCAAATGTTGTGCTAAGTGTGGTGAAAAGGGGCATTTCGCAAATGAATGTGATAAAATCCCGTCGTGTGCAGCATGCAAAAGCAGTGGGAAAAAGGAGACAGGTCACGGTATAGGAAGTTGGAAGCGTCCTCTATATCAAGCGGCATGTAAAAAGATAAAATAAAAGTTGTCCAAATCAACCAAAATTATTGTAAAGCTGCTCAAGAGCTGCTGAAGCAAACAATCTTCGAGGAAAAAGTAGAGGTGGCGATAGTGTGTGAGCAGTACAAAAACATAAACGCAGCCACATGGATCTCCGACAAGGAAAACAAAGCTGCCATATAGGCCTAAGGGGGCAACGCCTTCCAAGATAAGCCGCTCCTGGGCAGATCTTACCATAAGCGAGCGAAAATAGGTGGCATTAATTTTTATAGCTGCTATATTCCTCCGAGTGTGCTGCAAGGAGATTACGAAAGAAATCTCGAAGAACTAGTCCGAGACGCCCTCACTACTACGCCAAACATGATAGCAGGCGATTTCAACGCATGGGCAATTGAATGGGGTAGTAGCTACACAAACAGGCGGGGTAATGCTCTACTCAATACCGGCGGTAGAAATTCTTTTGAAAAAAATGGACGCGGATTGGTAATAGATATTACTTTCTCCAGCAGCACGCTGGTTCGATCTGCAAAATGGAAAGTGTGCGACTTTTACACACATAGCGATCACCTGGCCATCCTGCTGGAAATCCGCAAGCAAATACAAACCCGATCCAGCGTAAAAAAAATTGCAGAAAAAAGGGTGGAAGGTTGAAACGTTGGATGAAGAAATTTTTAAACTTATTTTGGACAGGCAGGCTGAAAACCTAGGGAAGCACATAAGTAAAGCCTGTGATGCTGCTATGTGTAGAAAAAGGCACAACATAACCCAAAGGCCCGCATACTGGTGGAACGAGGAGATCAGCACATTAAGAAGCGAATGCCATAAAGCGAGACGCCTATGCCAAAGAAGCCAAGGTACGCCACACCATACAAGACTGCGAGAAAGTTTCAAAACAAAACGTAAGGAACTCAAGAAAGCTATCAAAAGAAGTAAATCCTCAAGTTTTAAAGAACTATGTGGAAGGTGGACGAGAATCCGTGGGGTGACGCGTATAAAATAGTGATGGCGAAAATCAGAGGGGGTAAAAGTCAAGGACCAACCTGTCCGACCCTCGTAGAAAAGATGGTGAAAACGCTTTTCCCAACGCAAGAACCCCAATCGAGTAGAACGTTACCAACCGTGATGGAATTTCCAATTGTCGACGAGAAGGAGGTACTGGACGTGGCGGAGAGATTTGGCAACGCAAAGTCACCAGGACTTGATGGCATTCCGAACTGAAACTGAAAATTGCCATCAACCATAGCAAGAAGGCCTTCACCGAACTCTACTCACGATGCCTAAATGAAGGAGTTTGCCCAAAAATTTCGAAAAAAACAGCAGCTGGTTCTTCTTGAAAAGCCAAACAAAACAGCGGGAGAGCCGAGTGCGTATCGCCCGCTCTGCATGATCGACACGATGGCCAAAATACTGGAAAGACTGATTTACACACGCCTAGAACGTCACCTAGAAGAAGTCTCCTGGTTTATCTGAAAACCTATTTGGATTCAGAAGACATCGGTCCACTTTAGACGCAGTTGGAAAAGTGACGGGCATTGCGGCCAAGGCCATAGAGGGCACCAGATGGATGCATGGAGATAAAAAATACTGCGCTGTGGTTACTCTTGACGTGAAAAACGCTTTCAACTCTGCATACTGGCCACATATACTGAGGGCATTAGAGGCAAGAAACACCCCGGGGTATCTTCTGAGGACAATTAGCAGCTATTTGTCTGACAGACTACTGCTGTATGATACCGACATGGTGACAGGTGGAGTACCCCAAGGCTCCATACTAGGCCCATTGTTATGGACGCACAGGTAATTGGCTATGCGGACGGCATTGCCGTAACGATCGTTGCTAAAGATCTCTTCCAGATACAAAACATATGAAATGAGACCGTGTCGAAAATTAAAGACTGGCTTACGAGTACCAAGCTGCAGCTTGCAGGTGAAAAAACAGAGGTAGTGCTCATCACGAGCGGAAAAAGGCTAGAAACGGTCAGTCTGAACATTGATGGATATAACATTGTAACGTAAAATTCACTGAGATACCTTTATGTACCTCATTATGCGTTATGATCGATACGAGGCTCAATTTCAAGGCGCACATTGAAAAGCCCAGTGGTAAGGCGGCTAAAGTGACTGCGGTCCTGTCGAGAATCATGGCAAACATTGGTGGCCCAAGTCGAAGAAGGAGAGCACTGCTGGCTAAAGTTAGCCAATCAATACTTATGTACGCAGCTCCGATATGGGGGACAGCCCTTCATCAAAAAACCTGTGTCAATATGGCCAAATCTGTGTCCAGGTTATGCGCCCGACGAGCGCAAAAAGGAGAGGAAGACAAGTCTCGAGGAGTGGCAAAAGCAATGGGATGCGGCAGACAAAGGAAGATGAACATATAGACTTATTAACAATGTACCGGCCTGGATTGGCAGACGACACGGGGAGACAGATTTCTACTTAACGCAGTTCTTATCGGGCCATGGCTGTTTCACGGAATACCTGTACAAATTTGGCAATGATGACGAAACATACTGTTCTTTCTGAGGAAATGCCGCAGAAAACGCAGAGAACATCTTTTTCTCCTGCACGAGGTATGCAGTAGAGAGAGAGATCATAGAAAAGCTAACAAATGAAAGGATGACGCCCGACAACATAGTTAATCACTTGCTGCGATCGCTGGTGTGGGCTAAAATGAAAGAGTGGACTGCAATAGTGCTCCGAGAACTCAGAATGAAAGAAAGGCAGCGCAGAAGCATAAGACCACATGAATAACCCTGGAGGTAGGTCGTGAAGAGGCAGTTATCGCCCAGCTTGGTCCTGCGAAGTAGTGCTTAACGGCGGTCCCGCAGGTCCAAATGCAAGCTACAGCAGCCGGAGTTAAGGGTTTAGTTCGTAGGCATACTCTTTCGCAAGTCCAGCATAGTGATTTAACACTGTCTGGGCGTGGTCCCGAAAGCGGTGTACTCTAGCGAACAATATGAATCGTGCATGCTACCAGCCTCACCCTGGCTGTATCTTTAGAAGATTCCCCCTTCGAAAAAAAAACACACATATGTGTGCACACCGATCGTAAAAAATCAAACATTTTCGCGAACATGGATCGGTATGCGCACAAGCCCATACACGAGTAAACCGCGATCGCAGACTGACCGATTGAACCACATGTGTGTCATGTATGGCTACTTAAAGGGGTCAGTAGGGTAATCTGACCTGTTTTTTGACATTTTTTTTTCAAAGAAATGTTTATTCTACAGTAGAACTTTTTTCACATATCATGAGGTATATCGTGGAGTGTAGAAACAATTTTTTCGGAATTTTTTGATGACATTTGTCAGAGAAATGGCTGGGTGAATGAGATGCGTTTTTTCACTGGCGGAAACGATTTCTCATGTTTGGATCATCTGAAACACAAAAGCCCAATTTATTCTTAAATGAATGGTTATCGTCCCTACTAGAATCATGAAAAAATGTTGATAAATAAAAAAGTAATTAACGTTTTTTTTTTGTTTTTTTACATAAATTTTCTCATAACATTGTCAATAAATTATAAAAAATTATGAATCTAGTAGGGACGATAGCCATAGTTCGACCGGAATCATATCCGCCAGTTTAAAAAATTGTTTTTTGAGAAAAACGCGATTTCATGCGCCAGGTGTGCACTCCAAGCGCTCCGACCGTCGAGCGGTATTATTATTTATGGGACTTTTTCGAAACCTTCCAATGGCAAAGTGGGTTTCTACATTAATTCTAGGGTATAAGGGAACAGAAAATGCAAAAAAAAAAAATTTTGATATATTACCCTACTGACCCCTTAAAAAATAGCATTGATTACATATGAGTATCTAAATTTAAAGATTCCTTTTTTTCCTCTTTATTATTAAATAATATTTTCACTGTTAGAATAGTTTATTACGATAATATTTAATGTATACTTTAGCCACAGCAACGCGCTGCCGGATCTACTATTTGCACACACACCACCATATATAATATACTTAAGTGCACACATTTCCAAAAGCCCGAGTTATAAGAACGGGGGCTCGTTTGTTTACTATAAACATATGTATTTTGACTTTCAAATCACCTGATAAAATATTTCGATATACATACACGCATGCATAAATACAAAAACGTGTACATATATTTAATATAACATACTTATATACATATATAGTACAATTACAGTAAAAACTCCTTATAACGAAAAACTCGATGTAACTGAAAAAATACGGAAATGTGTTTAGCTTATATTGTTGTCCCCATATTTAAAAACTAACGCTATATAGTATATAACAAACACTATTTCTATCGAAATATGTGTATGTGGCTACAGTAAATGGTTACGAATATTTAAAAGAAAACGCAAGAGAGACGTTGTACATTATTAAAGATATAAGTATGTTGATAAAAATCATAACGTTTTGTGAAATAAATAATTGAAATACTTATTCGATTATTAGTCGCTGTACTACGTCTTCTCTCAATTCAAGGAAAACATTATAACGCAAAAACTATCCAGTCGCCTAAAATTCATTATAATGATTTTCCACTGTCTCTCTGCATTCATAACACAAATTAATATATTTACACTTATACATTTAAATCCAAGTACGAAGTCTAGTTTTCTATGATCTATAAATATTTACAGTGCGCGTGCACATTAATAAAAAATAGAATTCGTCAGAACGAATTCAAAAGTTAAACCATATTTTGTACGAGAAAAAAAATACAAACGAATCATAAATATTATCAAAATAAGTATCTATTGTATTATTACATTCACATGAGGTGTGTCCTAAAATTTTTTATTTTTTTCTCATTATTAGATAAAAATCATTAAAACTTTTTGAAAAAATATCTCGTTTCTTTAACCGTGTAAAAGATATTAACGGTTAACGGTATGTATTTTATATTTCAATGACAAAAATTCATTTTAAATTGCAAGACTCACAGTTTTACTACTCTACACAACGGTCTATTATAATTTTTCGATTACGTTAAGCATTTACGAGATATTTATTGTCAAACATTAATGCATATCATATATGTATGTACATATGTATGTATGTTTATAAATTAATACAACTATACTATAGTATATGTATATGTACATATATATTTTAATACTCTTGCAATATTTTGCTACAGTGTATAATAGTTATGTTCATCTAACGGTTGCTTGTATCGCCAAAAATTAATATACAGATATGTATAGAGTTATATACATACAAACATATCTACATACATATACTTATATAAATGATCAGGGCGACGAAACGAGTTGAAATCCGTGTGACTGTGTGTCTGTACGTGTTACCTGATGTAAAAATTGAGATATCTTTACTCATTGTCAAAAGAGTAAGAACGAGTTACGTGATCCTAATCGGACAACTGCAATGCTCACAAAGTGCGGTTAAGCGGAAATACTTGTACATAAAGTGGCATAACCAAACACTAAATTACGATATGGAACTGCAATTTGTTTTTGTGTGATAAAACCTTTAGGTTTACGAAAACATTGTGTGCTCGATACACATTGCGTAAGCCGTAAGAGCACATCACAAGAACAGCATTAGACTGGAATCCTCAAGAAAGCTGTAGACGAGAGAGACCAGCCAATACGTGAAGAAGAGTTGTAAAAAGCAAGCCATTACTGGAGACAAATCATATTCCTGCCTTAGATAAACTGAATTATAATTTGTTTATTGAAGCCCTATCTTCTACCTGGGAAAATATACTAAGTACTATGATCAAATTGAAAGGTGAATTTTTAAATTATACTTCGCGTGCTTTTCTAATCGGTAAATTTTTTTCTGTAAGTATGTAGTACTGTTAGTGACATCTATGCTAAATTGTACGTCAAAATATTCATTAGTATTTGAGATACGCGTCGTTTTGTGAGGCTCTAAAAGTGAATTCTTCGATTTTACTATGTCTGAATTTATTGAACAAAGAAGTGCGATAATGTACCATCTCAAACTGCATTGGTTATTCGTGATCATTTCGACACTAATATGTATCGTGCGGCAACCACCGCATTTGCCTGATTTACCTTCGTGTAACTTTAGGCTATTGAGCAAATTCACATGATTCCGAGGACACCCTTTTGACTCAATTGAGGATATAAAAGCTGAATCGAAGAAGGCCACATGACCATCACGACGGAAGATTTTTCCAAGTGCTATGAGGACTGGAAAATGGAAGGGGATTACTTTTAAGGAGATGAAATGGACAAAATTCACCTTTCAATTTGATCACAGTAGTATACTTGGAGAAACTTTCTTAGAAGTGTCTAAGAATCTACATACATATGTATGTATTTTTGCGAGTACTAAACGAAAAGAAAAAATATTTGTCTTCCTTTACCCACCCAAATAATGTATAAATATATACATACATACATATGTACATACATATGTATCGCAAAGTTGTATCTCTACGAATACTTCGTTATACAAAATTTAAAGAATTAAAATGGTCGTGAGGATTTATGTATGTACATATGTATGTATGTATATGACCACCAAAAGTCAGGTTGTCTATAAGCTAGTAATCGAACTGAATTGGTAGAAAAAATCCATGGTGATATTGGCCCTCGGATGCAACGAGAATGGATGCTGAGAAAAGAAATTCAAGTAAAAAACCTATTTGAAGTGATTTAACTGAAGATTTAGGTAAGATAAAAGCGTTAGTTTTATTACATAGAAATCAAATAAAGACCAAAAAATATATTTTTATAAGTTCATTTGTACATGTACATACATACATATGTATATGTATGTATATACAAATATATACATATATATTATATGTATATATTACAAGAATACATGTTTTGGTATTGTATATGTACATATGTATGTATATTCAAAACTGAAAACCGTCATGAACGCAGCAACATGCGAGCTGCGAGAACATTCCTCTATTTAACATAAAAAAGCACTGGTTTATCATTCCGAAAGTTGTATTAAGTCTGGTGAATAAAAATTAGCTTTCAAAGTTAAAATATTGTGAATTGTATGCATCCAAAAAGTTCGATTATTCTATGCTAGGCGTGGAGGACCCTCCCGTTACGCATAAGAGCCTGATCCCCTTAATGCAAATACGCATGTACATACGTACATGCTAATTCATATGTATGTACGTACATATGTACATATATGTATATAGTGACATACATACAGTTAGTCACATAAGTAAGTATACACTAGGTATGACGGGATTATTCACCTAACAGTTTTGTTAAATAACACAAAATAAAATAAAATAATGCTTTATTTACTCGAAAGAAACGTAGGGATCTACTCCAGTACAGAAATATTTACAGAATGATTAAAATAAGTTTTTTTTGAATTTTATACAAAATCTGATATAAATTTATATCACAAAAGTAAGTATACGATAGATTAAGTGGTAGATAAAGTAAGAAAAAGGCTGTATTAAAGTTATATTCTAATACTTGGTTGGATAACCTTTAGACTTAATAATAGCTTTAAGTCGTGATGACATTGATTTCACCAAGTTTTGTGTTACTGCTGGCGGTATTTTATTCCACTCCTCGTCAAGGATATTTTTTAGCTGATCCTTATTTTTATCGAATGTTTACGTACTTGACGCTTTAAATGTTCCCACAAATGCTCGATAGGGTTTGTATCCGGTTATTGTGGCGGTGTTTTCAATTGTTTTGGCACGTTATATAAAAGCCATTCTCGCACAATATTCGATGTATGCTTGGGGTCATTGTCTTGCTGGAAGATGAATGACCCCTCCATGTTCAATTTAATAGCACTTTGTTTTAAATTATATTTTAAAATGTATCGGTCCATAGTGTTCTCAATAAAAACCAAATTACCCACCCCTTTTGACGCCATGCACCCCCAAACCATGACCGAACTCACACCATGCTTAAGAGTGCCAGTCATATTCATAGGATCTAACTCTGCGTTAACTTTTCTCCAAACCTTTTCACGACCATTGGATCCACATATACTAAATTTGCATTCGTCTGAAAATATGACTTGGTTCCAGAATGTTTGGTCATGCTTTTCGTAATCTTTTGCAAATGCGATCCGTTTATGTCGGTTGACGGTACTCACGAACGGCTTTTTCCTAATACTACGTCCATGATAGCCAGCATTATACAATATACGTCGAATAGTTTGGGTACTACAATGTTTTCCAATCTCATTTTCCATTTCAGATTTTAATTTAGGGGCACTAAGTTTGGGATTTGTTCTTACTTTGCGTACAATTAAGCTATTAGCCTATGACTGAAGACCCGTGGGCGACCGGAGCGCGACTTGTTTGCTGTGTTTCCCAGAGTTTTATACTTAGTAACGATCTTTTGTATTGTAGCAAAACTTTTATCTACTAAACGACCGATTTCACGTAAGGATTTATTTTCTTTGTGATATTTTATTATCAAAGTTTTCAAATCGTCAGAAATCTCTTTTCCTCTCGGTGCCATCGCTGAAAATTATGTCATAAATTAAAAAATATATATTTCTTCTATTGTTTAAACTCACTTTCAATTGTTTATTTAAATTGCTTGAACTTTTGTAAATAAAAACGAAAAATAAGATACATAGATTCACCAAGCAACCCACTCTGTATACTAACTTTTGTGATATAAATTTCATTCTCATCATCAACAAAGCCATGTGTGCCTAACGGGTTATAAAATTAACAGTTAAATTTGTGTGCTTATATAACCGCCTACCAATACTCAAATTCCTTGAAATTTTTTTTTTGATTATATTTTTGAGAAATGCGTTAATTCCAACAATTTGTAAAGACAGAGCTGGTGTATACATACTTATATGACTAACTGTACATATCTATGTACTTATATAAACTTTACCCGCGGCTTTGTTCGAATTGAGTCTCTTAAATAAATATCTGAGATCGTTTATAAAAACATAATACTAGATACATCAGTACAAGGAAGTTTTAAATTTATTTTCTTTGGCTTAACGGGGCATCTCGACAGGTTAAAATTTATTGCATACTAATAGCGGGATTCTGTAACCAGTCTCTAGTCTCTGTTTGAGACATTTTGAGGTAAAATCTCAATTTGTGACTAGTTACTATTCACTAAACAGTCTCTAGCGTTAGTCTCAAAATATTGACTCAAACTTGAGACCTGGTAATTAGCAGGTCACAAAACCAAAAAGAACTCTTGTCTGCCATTTTGAATATACTGAATAGAGATCATCACAGATATTAATCGATTGTAGTTATTTTCTATTTTGTAAGCAACTCAAACACGAAAAGGTTAAAAATAAATCAATTTAACATAAATTTTGTAAATATTATGAAACAAAGCCAACATATATTTTTACTTTTATTGATAATTATGTTTTTTGACTATGTTATAGAAAATTTAATATTTGTTATCGACATATTTATTTTCATTCAAGTTTAAAAACATCTCTGAATAATGAAATGTAATAGATTTTGTGACTGTCACTTACAGAATAGCAAAATCGTCTCAAGTCTCAAAAATTGTATCTAACTCAAAATCTCAAATTTAGAGACTTGAGACAGTATCACAGTACAGAATCCCACGGTAAATATCAAATCTATTGCTATTGCCATTGCTAAATCTGTATGTGGACATAACATAATCATTTGCGCAAAGGCGTAGGATAGGTAGGTTCGAGCTGATGTAACACATGCTTTGAGCTCTTAAAAATTTTATTTTATCACATTGCGAAATGCCATCGGGTAGGTAGTTGATGTAGCTCATGTTTTGAGCTCTTGAACTGTTTAAATCTTTTATGTGGAAAATAAAAAAAAAGGATAAAGATCCTTTTTTTTACAAATGTATTTCTGGGAAAAATAAAAAGTCATATTTTCGGACTACTATATAATAATTGCGGCATAAATTTTATATACCAATTAAAATAATAAATTTAAAATGAGCAATGATATTTTGATTTATGCTTGTATAAGTTTATTAAATTTAAGACTTCGCTCATTCCCAACCCAATTTGCATAAATTAACAATATTAAACTAAATTTTAATTTTTTGGAAAAATGTTATTTTGAAAATGTACTTTATTTTTATAATATAACACAACCGTCATAATACTCGCTCTACTAAATTTCATATTACCGAAATGAAAATGCCGTCGGCATACTTACATACATACATAAGTATGTGCAAATGGGATATGTTGCCTCTTCGAAATTTCCATAGAAATGAAAACTGCGCTGTCAAACTGCTGAAGTGAGCTTATTGCTTTCAATATATGGAATACTAATTAGTCTCCACAGTTAGTATAACATATACATACATATGTACATATGTGCTTATGTAGTACATTTTATCCTGTCAAGATGCCCCGTAATGTACCAACATTTAGTGAAATCGTTTAAGATTTTGTCTTTTCTTCGTTCCTTAGTTCTTTGCATTGGCTATTTTCTTCATATTTTTCTTGTATAGTTTTACCTTCATTTTACATGCAAAATAGTTAAAATGCACTTTGCCTCGTTTATTTTAGTTTTCTTCCTTTTATTTTCTGCTGTCAACTGTACGTAGCAGAATGACGGCGTAATTCTAGAAATAACTGACGGGAAATAAAATAAAAACAAAGTACTCATTCAAGCATCGTGGCATAGTAACTAGTGATTAGAACCTATGTATGTATGTACATATGTATGTATATTGGTAAAATTTTTGGTCTTTGAAATAATTTAATGGATTTGTCCCTATTATACATACATACATACGTTAAAGTTAAGCAAATGCAAACAAAGACAACAAATATACTTAAATCAACTGCTCACAGAACATTGATACTACCCCAAACACCAAACACGGATCAAACTAATACACTTACTATGTCTTACATACTCAAATAATTTTTTTAATACATACTTATGTATGTATGAATTTATAAATACACATACTATACATTTCTACACTTGTTCTTTTAGAGACGAAATTCGAACAAAGCCATCTCATTATTTAGAACTAAAACCAGAAATGCAACATTTTCAAAGACGAGCCTCCTAAATTTCAGCCAATAACATAGCACCATTTAGTACTCGTCTTGTATACATTTATTTACATACTTATGTACATGCATAAGTATACCACAATCATTAACTATTTTTATATTGCACGAGCATTCCGTCTACTCCGGTTCAAAAATGCTATACTCAACTCACACAAACAAGTATGTGCTATATGCAGGTACGCTTAGCCTGCGTTCGCATACAAAGGCCTTTGTTGCCCAAACTCGATTAGTAGGCGAAGAGAGAAAAAAGGGTGTTCTTGTTCGTAACAATTTGTTTAGTTTGGCATTCCTTTTCATTTTATAGAGTTTACATGACTGCAATTATGCCCTGTTTCCTCTAGTTGGGGCTGTGAATCGTAAATTTAATGATAATGAGCAACAAAAATTTTCGTGTGTGAAGCCTGTTTAACATGCTTTGTTCGCCATGGAGAATGATCGAGCAACGAGATAACGTGGTGTTTTCTTAGTGCTGTTTTATTTCATTGTGTTGGGACGACATCAGCACAAAGCAACAAAAAAACACTCAGAAGAGGCCTGTTTATAGTGCATTTGTTGGAACGGGTCTCGGTTCGGGTGGGCTCGTTGTTTATAACATAGATAACGAGTTCAGTTGGCCTACTCACGCTTGTTGTCGGCTATAAAAGCGAGCTGTTTGTTGCTTGAAGACATTAGTTACTCGAGTTCAGAGTAAATGGAAAGATCAAGTGAACAAAAAGTCAGTGGTCTGAGAAGAAAATTGAGTTTTGATAAAAAACTTTGGAGAAACATATGAAAGTAAAAGTGAACGAATTCTAAACATTGTGATAAAAATTGTGATTTTTCTGTTAATTAAATTCAACGTTACATACTTCAAAACAAAACGATGCCTGAGATTATTGAACAACCCAAACAAGTGTAAGTGTTTTCCTACAAATTTTTTATCTTCTTGTGTGATGTACATACATACATACATATATACATATATACATATGTACATATGTATGTGTGTCATATAAGGTACTCATACCCAAATGGAAAGAAAAAATAATAATTCTAAACCTATACGTACATACACATAAATTGATTTTATTTACAAGGATATGTATGTCTGACAATAATTAAATATATTGAAAATATAAAGTTCCAAACGTATTTTTTAATATTACAGACCTTTTGGAAACTGCTCAGTACCTCAACAAAACAAGAACCAGCAAACCAACTTTGGCTTATATAGTCATATACGTGGTACCAATGTTTCTTACGGCAATGTATCCAATTTGACACCCGCTGTCAAAATCTTTGTTGAGGAGTCAGTAGCTCTTTGCCAACCCGATCAAGTGCACATTTGTGATGGATCCGATATTGAAAACAAAATATTGCTGAAATTGATGTTGGACGATGGAACCATTATACCTCTTCCTAAATACGAAAATTGTTGGTTAGCTCGCACGAATCCTGCAGATGTTGCACGTGTAGAAGCTCGTACATTTATATGCACTGAGCAAAAGAATGAAAGCGTTCCTACACCAATAGAAGGTGTAAAGGGTACTCTAGGTAATTGGATTTCTCCATCAAGCTTCGATCAAGCAATTCAAGAGCGTTTTCCTGGCTGCATGAAAGGACGTACAATGTACGTTGTTCCATTTAGTATGGGTCCATTGGGTTCACCACTCTCAAAAATTGGAATCGAAGTCACCGATTCACCATATGTCGTTGCTTCTATGCGCATCATGGCCCGCATGGGTGCACCAGTCCTAGAGCAATTGAAAAAGCAAGAGGAGTTTGTACGTGCTTTACATTCAGTTGGTAATCCTTCCAACGGAGTTATTGAATACTCTTCATGGCCGTGTGATCCAGAGCGTACTATTATTTTGCATAAACCTGCTAAGAATTTAATAGTTTCTTACGGTTCGGGTTATGGAGGTAATTCCCTTCTTGGCAAAAAATGTTTTGCATTGCGTATTGGTAGCACCATAGCTAAACGTGAAGGTTGGTTGGCGGAACATATGCTTATTTTGGGCATTACCGACCCGAAAGGAGAGAAGAAATACATTACCGCGGCATTCCCTTCAGCTTGCGGTAAAACTAACTTGGCTATGTTGAATCCATCTCTAGCCGGATACAAAGTGGAATGTGTTGGTGACGATATCGCATGGATGAAATTCGACAGTGAAGGAGTTTTACGTGCTATAAACCCCGAAAATGGTTTCTTTGGTGTTGCTCCCGGTACTTCTGTAGAAACTAATCCAATCGCCATGGCTACAATTTTTAAAAATACGATTTTTACCAATGTGGCCTATACCTCAGATGGTGGTGTTTACTGGGAAGGTATGGAGAGCAGCTTGGCTCCAGGTGTCCAAATTACTGATTGGCATGGCAAACCTTGGACTAAGGATTCAGGCGAGCCAGCCGCACATCCTAACTCTCGTTTTTGTACACCAGCTGCCCAATGTCCCATTATTGATACCCATTGGGAGAATCCACAAGGCGTTCCAATCAGTGCAATTTTGTTTGGCGGGAGACGACCAGAAGGAGTACCCTTAATATATGAGTCACGCAGCTGGGCTCATGGAGTGTTTGTTGGTGCAGCAATGCGCAGTGAATCAACAGCTGCTGCTGAACATAAGGGCAAAGTAATAATGCACGATCCTTTCGCTATGCGTCCATTTTTTGGTTATAATTTTGGCCACTACGTCCAACATTGGTTGAGTATGGAAAACCGTGGAAACGTTCCCAAAATTTTTCATGTCAACTGGTTCCGCAAAGGCTCGAATGGAAAATTCATTTGGCCTGGATATGGTGAGAATTCACGAGTTTTGGAATGGATTTTGCGTCGGTGCAGTGGAGAGCAATGTTATGCTGATGTTGCTATAGGTAGAATACCAGCCGAGGGGGATCTTAATTTGGAAAGCATGAAGGTCAACATCGATTACAAAGAACTATTCTCTTTGCCAAAGGAGTTCTGGTTGGAAGAGGTATCGGAAATTCGTAACTACTTTGAATCTCAAGTAGGATCCGACTTGCCTGAAGATATTTATAACGAATTAAACCAACTTAAAGAACACGTTGCGCAAATTTAAATTGTATTGAATACTCAGAATTTATTAAACTATACTGTATAGAGATTTTAACTACTTTTAAAAAGCATGTGCCATATAATGTATTTAGAATATAACAACATTCATCTGTATTTATTTAAACGATTTGATGTGTTGTGTTCAGGAATTCATGTAAAAATTGCCGAGAGCAGAATTTGTAAAATCTGTTGATTTCACATTTTTCATCCATTAGGAACATACGTGCGAAAGGGGACACGTTTTACTTAAAATAGCGACTCGTACAGTAAAATAGTGAAATAATTTAAAGAATTGGGATTATTTGGAATTTAGCATAATACGCATAATGCATTTACAGTAACTGCGACCCTTCTTAATTACCGTAAAAAACCAATAGTACATAATTACACTACAAAAAGGCAAATAAGTATTTAAAGGAATTTAAATAATTCTAGGCACTAAACAAATAGAACTGCTAAATACCAGTTGTTAGTATTTTGCGTTATTTTATCTTTGAGTAGGAATACATTAAATATCTTTAAAATAATGATAAAATGATTTTCCACAATTGATTTAAAAAAATACTTTTGTAATTCTTTTGATATTATATAAGTATCTTATTATGTTAAGAATTTCCTTTGTTTACTATTGTAATAAACTCTAGATTTTTATAATCTAATCGTTCCTAAACAAATTTTAAACTCTTTATATTTTAAAAAATTAAAAAACAGGCATTTAAAACTAGGCTGTTTAGTGACGAATGTGAAAAGCAGTTATGCCTAATTCACATAGAACTTTTACTTCGCTATGCGTCAGACATTTGCTTTGGCAGAAAGTTACATGTTTGCTTTTGTATGAGTACATTCACATCAAAGCGAAACGCAGCAAGCGAAGCAAGGTGTTGAACAACTTTCATCTTTTTATGCTTTGCCAGGCAACAGTCGCCACTTTTATGTTGACAGTCAAAATTAAAAAAAAAATTTAAGAAAACCACCATTCACAGGAATATTCAGGGGTGTTGTGGAACCTCAAAGTTGTCGGAATCAGAATTGAAACCAATAAAAAAAAAGCAGTAGGTGTCATGAATTCAGTCATTATTGGTTTGATATTCGAAACGGAATTTGTATCGGTTTTGGATGTCACTGAAACCAATTATATCGGTTTTGCTGTCAGAAACAAAGCAAGAAGATAGTCGCACGCAGATTTGAAATGTAAGTTAAGAAATCGAGTTATTTTATTGTTACGAACTGATTTATGTTTATTTCTATAGGAGAAAACATAAGAATAAAGTGCGAAATGTCTTAATTAATGAGTTTTGGAAAAAATGCGGATATTTAAGTGGGGGAGCCGCTTTGCTTGATGTTTTTTTTTTTGGGAGGGAAAGAAATAATTAATTAAAGCGGGATTTCGAGGGCTTATAGTTATATATACATATAAACATCACCCGAAAATTTTTTGGATACGAATTCTTTGATACTGTGCCTTAGGGAAACAATTGCCCGATGCATCTCGCGTGTGCATTTGTCGGACGGCGGAAAGTATGCAGGTTGCAATTTCTGTCGGAAACAAAAAATTTAAAGAGATTCGTATTTGTTAATAACTTATGTTCAAGTTAAACTCGGAAAATTTCAAAAAATTAAATTCTAAATTTTTTTTTAAAGTGATTTTTGACCAAAAAAATGTCACTTTATGTTGCTTAAACATATGTTCAAACTTAAATTTTCTTAATTTTTTTTTTAGTTTAAATAGAAGATAATTTAATGCCAAAGATAATAAACTTTGCCCCATTTCCATATGTTTAGTTTTTCCAATCCTGCCCGCCAATTAAGAAAAATCGTAAAAATGAAAAACCGAGTCAAAGTTTCGCTTTCTGCCCAAGCGCTCATATATCGCTCGGTCACTATTTCCCTTCTAGCGTCGACAATATTTCGAATTCCCATCTATAAATTCCATCTATAAATGTTGTCTCTTAAAATCTTTCTTTAATTCGGAACTTATTAAAAACTTTAATAGGATTGCCTCCAAATGTATTCATTTGCAAGTTTTGTCACATTTGGATCGAATATTGGTTTTGCGTATGTTCGAAAAGACGAAAATCCAATCAGATTCTGTGACACCCTTGATAACACTGTGGAACATTTTTGGGATTATTGTCTGGGGGGTGAGAAATTCCAAGTCAGGGTGATGGTACTAGGTCAGTATAGTAAAACCCTCAAAGGGTTTGGCGTTCGTATGTGTCAGTTTTTTTTTATGACCTTTTAAATTGGTTCTCACCCCCAGATTAGCAGTTGTCCTGTGTAATTGGTTTGCAATTCTGACAGCTAAGCAATTCTGTCTTGGATTCCACAACACCCCTGATTAGCATAAACAGGCAATAATATATGGCCCTCACATTTTCGCATAAGTGAACACTTTATTTAAACAAACAGCAATAGAATTCGTTTTTTTTCGAAACTAGTCTTTGTGAGATGATTTACATGAATATTGGGTTCTACTTAGCTTTGTTAAACATCTCTCTATCTATTCAATTTGTTTTAGATAACAACCACCATTGTTTTTCAGCCCCCACTCCGCCGATTTATAATTCGATATTTTTATGTTTTTTTTATATTCTTTAAATAAAAAAAAACGTACAAAAAATTCATAGAAAAATGTTTTTAATTTTTAAATTTAATTTGAAAATGCCTAAAACTTAGGCATCTAGACCAGAAACCCCTCTTATACGAGTATGAATAGGGGTTACCGACTTTGCCCGCGTTCACTCAAAATATGAGTATGGTGAAATACAATGTATCCATTGAAAGTTCCATTTAATTATTAGTTAAGTGTTTACAAATTAAGGATACAAGGAGGATGGGGTCATGTGTAGAAGTTCACGCTAGTGAGGAAAGTTCTCTGATCGCCATTCACTTGGGAGTGGCCAGAAACGATTCTTTTGCACATGGCTCAAGCAGCTCACAACTTCCGGTCTTTGACCAAGTATCCTCTGGGTAGCCCAAGAACATCCGTTTGAAGGCGAGCTAAAGTGAGGAGGCGAAACATCCTCTACATAGGGTTGTGCGCTGGGTTAGGCACCCGCCATGTAAAAAAACACCCCCAATGAAAAGGAACAACAAGCCTCGGATGAGTGACCCCCCTTTTGATGACGACCATGGCAAACGATATAAAGACTTCGAATTGAAGACATGCACCTGGAATGTCCGGTCCTTTAATTGGGAAGGTGCCGCTGCCCAGCTGGTTGATGTGCTCGTTAGAGTGAAGGATGACATCACCGCCGTCCAAGAAATGCGATGGACGGAACAAGGACTGAGACGAGTAGGTCCTTGTGGCATTTACTACAGTGGCCATAAATGCGGCGGCTTACAGAAAGTTTCAAGACCGGAGCATATTCTTGTAGAACCCCCAAAGGCGATCTAGTCACATAATGCCCAGAGCATACTTAAATTATGGAGGGAACACTTCTCTAGCCTGCTGAAATAGCAATTACCCGTCTGAAGAACAACAAAGCAGCGGGGGCCGATGGATTACCGGCCGAGGTATTCAAACTCGTCGGCGAAGAACTGATAAGGAGCATGCATCAGCTTCTTTGCAAAATATGGTCGGACGAAAACATGCCCAACGATTGGAATTTAAGTGTGCTCTGCCCAATCCATAAAAAAGGAGACCCCACAATCTGCGCCAACTACCGTGGGATCCTCAACATCGCGTATAAGGTTCTATCGAGCGTATTGTGTGAAAGATTAAATCCCACCGTCAACAAACTGATTGGACCTTATCAGTGTGGCTTTAGACCTGGAAAATCAACAACCGACCAGATATTCACCATGCGCCATGGAAAAGACCCGTGAAAGGAGAATCGACACACACCACCTCTTCGGCGATTTCAAAGCTGCTTTCGACAGCACGAAAAGGAGCTGCCTCTATGCCGCGTTGTCTGAATTTGGTATCCCCGCAAAACTAATACGGCTGTGTAAACTGACGTTGAGAAATACCAGAAGCTCCGTCAGGATCGCGAACGACCTCTCCGAGCCGTTCAATACCAGACGAGGTTTCAGACAAGGCGACTCCCTATCCTGCGACTTCTTCAACCTGCTGCTGGAGAAAATAATTCGAGCTGCAGAACTTAATCGAGCAGGTGCAATCGTTTATAAGAGTGTACAGCTGCTGGCGTATGTCGATGATATTGATATCATCGGCCTCAACAGCCGCGCCGTTAGTTCTTTCTCCAGACTGGACAGGAAGCAAAGCAAATGGGTCTGGCAGTGAACGAGGGCAAGACGAAATATCTCCTGTCATCAAACAAACAGTCGTCGCACTCGCAACTTGGCACTCACGTCACTGTTGACAGTCATAACTTTGAAGTTGTAGATAGTTTCGTATATTTTCCTCTCCTGACGAACAAAAACCAAACTCTATAAGTCCCTCATTATTTCCGTCCTGCTATATGGTGCAGAGGCTTGGATGATGTCAACAAAGGATGAGTCGACGTTGCGTGTTTTCGAGAGAAAAGTTCTGCGAAAGATTTATGGTCCCCTGCGCTTTGGCCACGGCGAATATCGCATTCGATGGAACGGTGAGCTGTACGAGATATACGACGACATCGACATAGTTCAGCGAATTAAAAGACAGCGGCTACGCTGCCTAGGTCATGTTGTCCGGATGGACGAAAACACTCCAGCTCTGAAAGTATTCGACGCAGCACCCGCCGGGGGAAGCAGAGGAAGAGGAAGACCTCCACTCCATTGGAAGGACCAGGTGGAGAAAGACCTGGCTACGCTTGGGATATCCAATTGGCGCCACGTAGCGAAAGAAGAAGTATACAAATTAAAAGAAAATTATATAAATTTAAAAAAAATTATCCAATTTTTAACGCACCATCTGTCTGTGACTTTCTTTCAGCAGTCCGTCTACAATAGCATATATAAAAATATGTGTAAATAAATCAATTAAAAATTAAACGAATTGAAGTTGCAATTACAATTACTTATTTACTAACTTCCATTTGCCTATATTTCTTTTAAAAAACTATAGCATTAAGTTAGAAATAAAAAGAGCTATATACTAAAGTGGGTGTAGACAAAGTGTCTATGCTTCTTCTATTTGGCAAAAATTAAAGTGTATAAAATATTCTGCAAAAATGCTAAACAGAGTACACAGAAAGTAGAAACTACTCATCAATTTTTTCCTCTTTTCATCATATTAAGTATAAGGAAAACAGTAATCTTCAAAAACACGTGCTCAAATTCGATGATTTATCATTAATAATCGTGTTTTATTTGACCATTCTAAGCTAATATACAAGCTATGATAGCTTAAGACAAGGCAACATGATAGCTTAATTTGCCGATCAAATAAAACGCGCCTAATAATGAAAAAAAGTTTCTAGTTACCACTAGAGGTATCAGAGAACCTGATTGTCATTCTCTAGTATTATGTCATGTAATAGCGCCATCTATGATATTGGAGACAATGTGTCGATTATTTATTTACGAGCTCAGCGATTAATTGCGTTCCACATTTATCCACTCAGCAGAGTCCACTACCAACGGTTAGAAACTAAATAAATTCATAAAGCAGAGAACGTACAGACAGAGCAGAGAACTTAAAAGCAGAGAACGTATATTATAAATTTACGTTCTCTGGTGCAAACTAACTTCACACGTACGCTTACGCTCTATCGTTCAGTCGTTGTCGAGCCAGCAACGAATAAATTTGTTGCCGCCGTTCAAGATCGTTAATAAAAATTTAAAACAATGAAAATCAAAGAAAATGCGAAATTTAAACATATTTCATGAAACGTTTTGTAATTTGATGCATAATAGAAATCATTTTCTATTACAAATGATTAAAAACATTCATTAATTGACGTCTAACAGGCTTAATTCACCTTATTAAGTATTGAAAGATCGAAAGTCAGTTGTTTTAATATATAATAAAATCATAAAAAAGGATTTAAGTGGTTTCGCCATATATTAAAAGTCCAATATATAATAATTTGCAATCGTAATAAACGTTGGGCGTTTTAATTTAAATGCCCAAAAATTCTTATTTCGTTCGATGTGGCCACAATGGAAAATGTTATAAAAAACGCTTATTTTGAAGCGCTCTCACACTGGAATAAGTTGGGCATCCCATTATTCCTGCGCAAGACTATAGCGCAAAACCAAATATGCCCTGCGAGAAATATTTTATGATTCTAAATGCCTTTGGTGCCATGCAATGCCTTTTGTGTTCCAAGTCTTTTAAAGATAATAGGGAATATATCCTTAAAAGACATTTTGTTAATTTTCATTATACTCTTCATTATTTATAAAATTTGCATAATTTTAATTCCAATTTCTCACTGGGCTACTTTGTTTTCGTGCTCACCAACACAGTTACAGATCCTCTCCTGCCGACCACTGAACTAAACAGAGTTTTTAATTTACATACATACGTAGTATGTATGTATGTATATACCATAGAAATTCTATTGATACAAATAAAGATATGATAACGAAATAATGCGAATATGCATACATAAGTATGTGAAGGTCATTAATTTTTTTTTAACATTTAAGTTCATTTGGCACATCTTCATAGTAGTTAGTAGTCAAAATAAATATATGTAATTTAGTAAAATAAAAAATAATTAATTAAAAAATATTTTTTATATTTTTATTTAAAACTAGTTGACCCCGCAGCCGTTGTCCTGCGTGAAATTATGTGCTTTGAAATGAAAAGAAAGTTGAATTTTTATTGTGTTGAAAATCATTTATTTGCAATTTTTCTACATTTTTTTAATGCAGCGCAGCTTGATAAACAAAATTTTTTGGTTTCTGTTCTGGTGCGTAAATGTATAGAGAAGATGGGTTTCCAACTTGTGAACACGCCACGTATAATAGTGATAGATCCAACTTTGAGACGCAAATGATGATGCGGCATATCAAGCCTCTCTAAAGAATATAGAAATTCCACTGTATGATATGTATGAGCGCAAACCTTCCACAATTTGACTTTGAATCTTCCTGTTTAAGTCATTAACATCGGTATTTTGGAAACTAAAGTTGCGCGTGCTCTCAAACAATCGCAGTTACGATAATTATCGTAATTTGGCCAATGTTCCGATAAACATTCGTGATGTGGTAATCTTTCGTAGAAGTGAATTGACAAAAGGCAGGTGAAATTGATATCAAAGCACTGGAAGTATCAACCGGAATTTGGCCATTTCCAATTCTTAGCGAACACGATGTAAAATTTCTTCGGCCATGTAATTTTTTTCGTATCCCATAATTGACGCGAATTTGAAGGCTGATATGTCGAAATGATCTTCGCGAAAAGTGTGCGAACTTCAGTGGCATGCGAAGTAGCTACCGCATTGTCCATCGTTTGTTTCTAGTTATTATCATGTTTCAGCAATTGCAATTGCTGGCATGCTTCTCAAAAAGTTGCACACACTGCACCATTCACAATATGCAATGCCTCAAATGAAATTGAACCGCAAGGCGCACAACAGTCGGAAAACTTTCATGAATTGCAAAAGTAAGTAAAGTTCACGACAGTAGACAACAGTGGCGAATATGGTACGATCCATGTGTTGTCAACTTCGATATTCACGCCTCCAAGTTGCATGCTATATGTTCTGCCATTGTTGTCTGGTGAGCGACGCCGATACAGTGGCTATTCATCATTTCCACTCACCACTTCGTATAATTCTGGATCTATCTCTGGATCAGGCATTTTCGCGGATATGATTTCATCAATTTGATTGGTTACACCACCATCCCCATCCAAAGAAGAATGTGTGGGTGCGGCAAACCTCTTTTTTGCTACTCAACAGAATACATCCTTCATTTCAAGATAAAGTCCATCAAACATTGTAGCTGTTGTTTGAAAAGTCGTGCTGTGACATCGTGACGAAAAGAACGCCGACCGATATTAGCGCGACCTCTTCGTGGCTTCGTAACAAATTTCAATATGTAATTGATCAGTTTGTGTGAAACACACATAAAGTGTTTACTGAATAATTTTCAATAATTTTTCTTTTGAATAGCCGGTATCAAAAAGCAAGCGGCCGAAATTGAACGATTCAAATAATTTACAAATCAAAATAATAAAAAGCAAAACAAACAAAAATTGAAAAAAAATTATATTGAAAAAGGTTACTTTTTGGAATTGTCCAATTTTCCGACTTTTCCTCATAAAAAATATTTTTATTTTTAAACCTTCCCCGATCCACAACGAACAACTTCAGAAAATTTCATCAAGATTGGTGCAGCCGTTCTCTTAGCGTTTCCAACAAACAAACATTCATTTTTATATAACGTTTGTATGGGAAAAAGAAAAGGGCTGTTTTTAGGCGTTTTCCGGCAACTATTCGAATTTTTCTTGCTGTCCTTGAACCTCAAAGAATATTTTAAAAAAAGAATTGGCAAGATTGGTCCAGGCGTTGTTGAGTTATGCGCTTAGCAACACATTTTGCGATTCATTTTTATATACATATGTACTAGCTGACCCGGCGAACTTCGCACCGCCTAATTATTGGAGGCATATTTAGTAAGTCACAAACACAAGACACAATACTTTTTTAATTTTATTGAAATTTGCTGCTTTTAGATTTTTAGGAATATTAAAGAATTATAGTATAGATGCACAGCAAAGAGACGTTAACATTTCAAGTGACATTTTACCATAGACAAATTTTTTTGAGTGAATACTGACAAATATTTACACTATAACTATCAAACTACATCTGTCGTTTTTTTTTTGACGATGGCAATGGTTAGGAAAAGAAGAAGAACTACATCTGTCATCGAGAAAATAAAGAATTCAAACAACTATAATATAGTTATAGTGAAGCTATATATCCCTTAACTCCTTAAAATGCATTGTCCGTTTTGTAAAAAGTGGATGCAACGGCAGAAAAAAAATAATAATTGTCCAGATTGTATTAAATTATAACATAATCGCTGTTACCTTCAGATTTTGTACCAGTGTGGTAAGAATGTAGAACGAATAATACGCGTGAACAGGGCAAAAGTACAAAAAATATATTAAAGCAAAAGCTGCTATCTAAACCAAAACACGTTTCTACAATGCCATCTTCATCATCTGAGGAGACATTCTGTGAATTAAATTTATCGGCCGAAGACATACAGGACATTCAAGTTATTGAAGACAGCCAAAAGCCCAACATCAAGAATGTTCTGGTAGATATTGATGTTATTGAAGACCAGCAGCTCAACATTGATAATGTTCTGATCGAATCAGATTTGTCCGAGTCGCCTAGTACTTCCTGGCGAGCCAAGTGGTTCCCAAGTAGATGGAGCCAAGTTGATGGAAATAAAGAGTTACTAATACACGTTGACATTAAGGATCCAAATGCACATATTATATATGTACATATTAAGTCATTTATTTATATTTATACACTTCATATACAAAAATTTAAAATTTTCTTGGATGTGCTCTTTTCTGGACTGTGAACATGATAAACAAATCTTTGCTTAAATTAAATACAACACAGTTATGATCATATACAGTTAATTAATATAGTGCTTTCTGGTAGACAATATTTTTAGTTTTTTTTTGCGGTGCGTAAATAAATAAGGATGTTGGTTTTCCGACACGCGAACACGCAACGTGTCATGCCAGACATGTCATTGTCCATGTGCGAAACAGCTAAACTCTAAGTTTATTCCGCAAACTTGCAACGATTGGCCTTGCGATTTATTTATGGTCATCGTAAACGCCAGACGCACGGGAAATTGCAACCTCTTAAAATCAAATAGCAAATCCGTTGGAATCATAGGTATTCGTGGGATTGAGACATCCTCTCCTTTGTATTTTCCTTTGATTATTTTAGCTTCGATGATTGATTCACAACCAATCTCGTTCCATTGCAAAGTCGAGGTTGATTAATATTACGCAGCATGATGACAACAGACCCTACTTTTAATTTCAAATTATATGGTGGTAGTCCAGGCAAGTCCAATGAATTTAAAAATTCTGTAGGATAGATGACTACGTCATCCTGGTTTGTGGTCGTGTCAACTGATTTGTACGTAAACAACTCTCCAATATTGCTCGTTCACTTAAACAATCGTGGTTATTATATTGTTGTTTAATGTCCGGAAAAATACGCTGAATAAGCTCCTTTTTCGATTCTGTGAAGTGACAGAAATCTGTGGGAAAAGCCATTAATCCGGTCGAGCTGTCAACCGCGACCTTACCATTGCCAATATCCAGCAACTGCTTCGAAAACACAGTCGCAGTTTGATCTTGTTGCAAAAACACTCGCATATTAGTAGTTAATTGTAGTGTCTTTACGTGCCGCCACAAATTTGATGATTTTAGACATGCGTTTATTTCGTCAGCAACAGTCGATCGAGGAATTACTGGAAGAGTCTGACGAAAATCACCTGACAACAGTATCATAGCTCCACCAAAAATGTTTTGGTTATCACGTCAATCTTTTAACGTCCTATCTAGTGCCTCCAGCGACCTCTTGTGGGCCATTGTGCATTCGTCCCAAATTATCAATTTGCATACTTGGAGAGTCTTCGCCATAGCGCTATTTTTGGCAATGTTGCAAACTGGCGTTTCGTTGATATGCATGTTTAATGGTAATTTTAAGGCTGAATGTGCAGTTCGTCCGGCTTCTAATAAAGTTGCTGCTATTCCAGATGAAGCCAACGGTAGGGCTACCTTATTTTGCGATCGGATCTTTGCTAATAGCAATGAAATTAGGAACGTTTTCCCAGTACCCCCAGGAGAATCAAGAAAGTAAATCCCCCCAGACCCACTGTTTACAGCTTGTGTTAAACGATCGTACGCAATCCTTTGTTCTTCGTTCAATTGCGGAACAGTTGTGCGAACTGCTTCGGTCATAGCTTGACTATCGTACTGGAGTTCTCTTTGCAACTCATGGTTAATGCATCTTGCATAGCACGATTGGGTGCTGTCAGGCCCAAACACGACAATACTTTATTTGCCATTAACAAACACATATCTTCTATTATGAGCAATGTGTCATTGTAAATCTCTGCCGTAATTTCAAATGCAGGATTCAAAGTTTCACAACGCACGCGATGCAACACATCCCCAGACATGTCATCCCTATATTTCATCCACAAATCATTCGGATTTGAGGGGAAACATGTCGATATTATAATCGCAAACAGTGAGCGAATTTGATACAGCGATGAAGATATCACGGAATCCTTGAGCGTATCATCCCAATGCGAATCGTTTTCAAGCAACCGTAATAATTGACACGCCTCACGGTAAGTCGCACACAGATGTCCATCAACTGTTCGTTATTAGGATGTACTGTATATATACGGCCTATAGCATCTGTGGCAAATACATTTTCATATCCTTCAAGTGGTGTTCCTTGTTTACGACGCTGAAAAGACTTTGATGATGCGTTCCATGTGTAGTAGCGCGGCATATCAGCATACAGCAAAGTGCGAGCGAATTGATCAGTTGCACAAATTGAGAAGAAACCTGTCAATGTGGTCACAGGTGGACGTGCCGCTCTATCCACAGCGTTGTTTGGGTTGAAATACACTCGTTGTCCATTTTCTAAATGAACTGCCAAATGCAATACAGTGGGATGTCTTTCATGAATTGCTGCTGCTTACATAGCGACCCATCTGATAGTGAGACACTTCATCATTTGTGTTTGTTACTGCGAACATGGCCATGTCGCTACCTTTGTTAACATATTTACATATGTACTTTATTATATACAGATCGTCCACCGTCCTCAACTGATCGCCGACGATACAATGGGTAACCATCGATTCCCGATATGGTTTCAGCAAGCAAGTTTCTCGGGTACCGTTTGGAGCACTTGCCGTCGATCATATAGGGTGAGCTGTTGTTGAAAACACCGCAAGGTCCATGTATCATGTGTTTAGTTACTATCGTATGCAATTTTGGGTCAACCGTTTCATCAGGAATTTCGGCTGAAATAATGGAATCAATTTCTCCTGGCCTTATTTTGTCAACCAACCAGACTAATATGTGAGCATGTGGCAAACCACGCTTTTGCCACTCAACAGAGTACATCCAACAACGTACTTGGCCATACACACGATGCTTTGTAATGAAATTCATTAAAGATTTTAATTTTTGCTTGTAAACTCTGGCTGTGATGTCATGCCTATCAAGTGGTGTTTGGTTGTGTAGCAGTTCTTTTTTTATTTCAATCCATTGCGGGTTACAGGTGAATGTAATAAATAGGTCTGGACGGCCATACTTTCGAACATAAGACATCGCATCTTGAGCGTACTCGTGCATGTGGCGCGGGCTTCCGATGTAAGACGGTAAAATTGTCATTCTTCCTACATTATTTACATTGCCGTCAGCATTGATTGCATCGCGAAGATAATGTACTCTTCAGATCGAAGCTGCTGTTGGTTAAGACGGATGTATGTCAATCTTTCAGTCTCAATTTTGACGTACATGTCCACTGCATACTGATGAAAGAGCCGTTGACACATCAAAATGTGATTTACTTCACCTTCACGGATCATGAGTCTGTATGCATAATAATTCATGGCACTGACTTTTTTGTGTGTATCAGCACCTGGAAGTACATATGATAAAAAAATACATTTATATATTGAACATATAAACTATTTTATTTTGTACTAGCTGACCCGGCAGCCGTTGTCCTGCCTGAAATTATGTGTTTAGAAATGAAAAGAAAGTTGAATTTATATTGTGTTGAAAATCATTTATTTTCAATGTTTCCAAATTTTTTCAATGTAACGAAGCTTGATAAACAATATTTTTTGGTTTCTGTTTCGGTGCGTAAATGTACAGAGAAGATGGTTTTCCAAATCGTGAGCACGCCACGTATGTATATCCGGCCGTGTGAAAAACATAGCATTTCCAAATTTATGCCACACACTTCTAGCGACTATCCTTGTGTCCTATTGATTCTCATCTCAAATTAAATTTTCACTGGAAACGGAATGCGTTGAGACGCAAATAATGCGGTGTCATACCAAGCCTCTCCAAAGCACTTAGAAATTCCACTTGATAATTCGCGGCTTCGTCTCATTGTCAAGACGATCGATCGATTTGTATGAGCGCAAGTCTCCCGGAATTTGACTTTAAATCTTCCAGTTTAAGTCAACAACATCGGTATTTTTGGCAGCTAAAATTGTGCGTGCACTCAAGAAATCGTAGTTACGATAATTTGGCCAATGTCCGAATTTTCTTTATGAGTTTATCTATCATGAATTGATAAATGGCAGATGGAATTGATATCAAACCACCGGAAGTATCAACCAGAATTGACACATTTCCAATTCTTAGCGAATACGATATAAAATGTCTTCGACAATGTAATTTTTGTTCGTATACCATAATTGAAGCGGATTTGAAGGTTATATGTCGAAATGATCTTCCCGAAAAGTGTGCGAACTTCATTTGCACCGCATCGTACATATTTTGCTGGCTTGCTTCTAAAAAAATTGTACACACCGTACCATTTACAGTCGGAAGGTCGTTTTTCCGGTGGATTATGTAAATTCATCGAAATGCATTATTTCAGAACACACCTGGATGTCAATCTACTGGTTGGCCTTCCTTTCTGCGTTCAAGACCAATAACCGCCATGTTGCATCCTTTGGTGACTTACTTGCAAACATATTTGATCGATTTCACCAAACTACAATATCAAACATTGACATGAGATTTGAATGTGAATTAGACAACAGTGGCGAATAAAGTACGATCCATATGTTGTCAACTTCGATATTCACTACTCTAAGTTGTATGGTCGTCTGATGATCTACGACGATAGAGTGGATATTCATCATTTCCAGTTTGCGATTCCGAAAGAAAGGCAAGTGGATAGTGTTTCGTGCATTTATTGTTAGACATACAAACCGAAGTGGGATTGTGGTGTCGGCAAGGTCCATGAACCATATTGGTTTTCATCACTTCGTTTAATACTGGACCTTTCTCTGCATCAGGAATTTCCGCAGAAATGATTTCATCAATTTGATCTGGTGGAACCACTATCCACCATCCAAAGAAGAACATCGTAACTGCTGTTTGAAAAGTCGTGCTGTGACAACGTGACGATCGCTTGCTGATTGACCCCGATCTATAATTCCACACGTAAGGCATCGCATCCTGGGAGTACTCGTTCATGTGCCTTGGCGTTAATGGCTAGTTAAAAGAACACCGACCGATATTAGCGGGACCTCTTCGTGGCTTCGTAACAAATTTCAATCTATAATTGATCACTTCGTTTGAAACACACCTAAAGTTTTCACTGAATAATTCTCAATTTTTTTTTAAAGCCGGAATAAAAGAGCAAACGACCGAAATTGAACGATTCAAATAATTTACAAATCAAAATATCGAAAAACAATAGAAAAAAGAATTGTATGAAAAAAGTCAATTTTTGGAATATTTATATATATACATAAGTATGTAGATAAATGAATCCCTATTTCCCTGGTCTCGCCATACCTGAGGAGGACTTTACTAATTTTATTAAATGAAAAAAATATATATATTTTCATAATAGCGTTTATTCCATAGGGTTCCATAATTTCACTTATATTTTTACAAATCGCTATTGAACAACTTGGCATTTTGAAGTAAACATCTTCGCCTTTGTACTTCCCTTTCAAAATTGTGGCTTCGATGACGTTGTTCAATAATTTCTTCACCGCAAGCCGGGTACCATTACACAGACGTGTCGGGTTTATGTTCCGTAACATAATAATTACTTATCCGATTTTTAATTGCAGATTATGAGGTGGTAAGCCGGGCAATTTCAGCGAATTTAAAAATTCTGTTTGATAATTGACAACTTTATCTTCATTAGTAATGGAATCAACTGATTTGTAATTCTTCAATTCGCCAGCTATTTTCTCTTGAATATGAAAATTCATTTCATTCACATCAACATTTTTTGCGGCCAATATAACACGTTCGCTTAACCAAATGTGATTTACGTAATTTTGAGCAATGTTTGGGAAAACCATCTCCATGAGTTCGGTCTTTGATTCACAAAAGTTACAAAAGTTGGTAGGGAAGGTAATGTATCCAGGTGATGCATCAACAGCAATAATACCATTACCAATATCGAGCAGTTGTTTGGAAAACACTTCTCCAAACTGGTCTTCCTGTAATTCGACTCTCATGTTTATACTTAATTTAAGTGTTTTAATGTATTTCCATAAAATGGACGACTTCAAACAGGCATTCAGTTCATCAGCTGGCGTTGAGCGTGGAACAACTGGCAATATTTGTCGAAAATCACCTGCCAATAGTATCATTGCACCACCAAACCGGCTTTTGTTATTTCGTAAATCTTGCATCAAGCGATCTAATGCCTCCAAAGATTTTTTGTGTGCGATCGTACATTCATCCCAAATTATCAGTCTTGTTTGCTGCAGCACTTTGGCAATCGCAGAATTCCTCGAAAGGTTGCAAGCTGGAGTTTCATTAATTTGAAGGTTTAACGGCAGCTTGAGAATTGAATGAGCTGTTCGACCGCCTTCCAACAACGTAGCTGCAATACCTGATGAAGCTAGGGCTAGTGCAATTCCATTTTGCGACCGAATTGTTGCCAAAATCAATGATAACACTACTTTCATGAGCGTATCGTAAGCATATTTTTGTTGTTGATTTAAAAGGGGAACTGTTCTATCAACCATTTCTCGTAATGTTTCGGAATCGTATTGGGCTTCGCGTCTCAATTCTTGATCAAATGAGTCGAACATTGGACGATTGGGTCCTATCATTCCTATTTGTATTAATACATTGTTGGTAAGCATCAAGCACATGTCCTCAATTAAAATTAATGCTTCATTGTGAATTTCTTCGTTCATTTGCAAATCTGCAATCGATGTTCTAAGACGCATCTGATAGAATATATCTTCCGCTATATGATCTTTGTATTTATGCCATAAATCAGTCGGTGCTGATGGGAAGCATGTAGACAAAATTATAGAAAATAATGTTCGTATTTGTTTAGCATTTGACGAATGACCATTTTCCAAATGTACGGCCAAGTGAACAACAGTAGGATGTCGTTCATGTATTGGAAACGAAAATATACGCCACATGCCTTCGTTACTACTAACATAGCGGCCCATTTAATATTGAGTGACTTCATCATTTGAATTTTCGGCAGCAACTCCGAAGACAGCCATTTTACGGAATGGCAAAATTCGACGTTTATGTGTTATTTATATGCCTTGCAGAGTAATGGTGAAAACGGAACAACCCAACGATTATCAACTTCAATGTCCTGTCGATTTACTTTGACTTTCCATTGTCATCAATGGATCGGCGGCGATAAAGTGGATATCCATCATTTCCAGTAATAGTTTCTGTTACTAATTGTCTTGGGTAGCGTTTTGAACATTTTCCTTCAACCATACACGGAGAAATTGGATTTAATATTCCACATGGACCATGTGTCATATTTTTTGTAATAACCTCATGTAACAGTGGGTCTTCATTATTATCGGGAATTTCTGCTGATATCACATTATCAATTTCATTCGGTCTTATCCTCTCAACCAACCAAATGAGGATATGTGCATGTGGCAATCCGCGTTTTTGCCACTCAATTGAATACATCCAACAGCGCGTCTCGCCGAACACGCGATGCTTAACAATAAAATCCATGAGTGATTTTAATTTCATTTTGAATACCCTTGCAGTGATATCGTGATAGGTGATTGGCTAGTAAATAATTCTTATTGAATTTCTGTCCACTTTGGATTGCATGTGAATGTGATAAACAAATCTGGTGTGCCATAATGTCGTACATAGGACATAGCATCTTGAGCATGTTCATGCATATGTCGCGGGCTTCCGACGTATGCTGCTGGGAGAATAGTTGTTCTGCCAACATTCTGTGCGTTTCCATCAGCATTAATGGCATCCCGAAGATGAATATATTCCTCGGAACGGAGTTTTGTCAATCGTTCAGTTTCAATTTTCACATACATATCCACAGCATATTGGTAAAATAGACGCCGACACTTTAAGATGTGATTGTCCTCATTTTCCCGAACCATCAGTCTGTATGAATAATAATTCATTGAACTAACTTTTTTGTTCGTTTCAGCACCTATAAACAATTTTTTTTGTTATTAATTTGATAATATAAATTTTAAGTTAGTAAACATATATTTTAATGTGGTAAACATATATTGTTAATTAATTTACCTGTAACTGGATTTATCATCTTATTTGAAAAATGATAGCCGTCTTCACCTTGCCAAAATAGAATAGGATATTGTAAGGCATCATATGATCGATGTGTTTCAGATACACGCTGAAGTTGATCGTTCCGTCGAAGTAAAACAATGTCTCGGTTTTCTAAATTTTCTCCCACGACGACAATAGCCACTTCATCAATTGTTGGCGCATTAAAACGTCCAGCATGTTGTCCTGCAGGCGCCTTATCGGCTCTGATGACAAGTTTATGATTATCTGATGGCATGCGGTCTAATGCAGTTGTGAATAATGCAACTAATTCATTGTGTTGATGGAAAAATGTTTGAAGTTGTTCCACAATGGATCTTTTCACTGAGTTGTTGTGTGCGCAACGCTGATCGACTTCTGGCCCATTTCCGGAAACCAATGAATGTAGTGGCTCTGGTGGTGGTACCAATGACGTCAATTTGACTTGGCCGCTGGCGCAACACAATCCAGGGGCTTCATTTTTGAATTTCAATGCATTGCAATGTGGACATACAATATTCATTGGTCCAATAGCAACAATTTTCTCTGAACTGTAGGTAGGTAGGTAGGAGTGCCGCCCTATCGGGCTCAATTAACACTTGATGTGCCATTTTGATGCACTGTTCGTAGAACCTCCTGTATCTGCTATTACGTTTCACATTCTCTTTCAAACCATTTTGAGGTTTCGATGAAACTACTTATGTCCGATATACTTTTAGTGGAAATCCATTCAAGGTTTGGTGCTAGATGGATTCCAAGTGTTTTGTGTCGGATCTGTGCTAGAGCTGGGCATTCGCAGAGAAAGTGGAAGATTGTTTCCTTGTTCCCTGCTACTCCGCAGCCACGGCAGATGTCGTTGTAGGGCATACCCATTTTGGATGCGTGTTCCCCAAATGGCCAGTGCCCTGTTGTGGTAGCTGTTACTCTGTAAATACTTTTCCTTGACCTATTTAGTAAGCCGTTGGTTCTTTTCCTGTCATATGTCGGCCATAATTGTTTAGTTATGACGCATTTCGTGATGTTTTTCCACCTGTTATTTTCAATTTGTTGAAATTGTCTATTGATCTCTCCTTTGATTGATCCTAGCGGACTTGGTATTATCTCCGCCTCGGATTCGTTGAGGAAAGCTCCTGCCTTTGCCAACTCGTCTGCTTTTTCGTTACCGAAAATGTTCCTGTGGCCGAGAACCCAGTTCAAGTTTAGTTGGAGCTTGTCTTTTATTGCGCTTAGTGCTCTCTTGCAGTTGTGTACTGTGCTGGAGTTTCTCATGGGTGAAGACAAGGCCAGGAGCGCCGCCTGGCTATCCGTAAATATAGTTGCTTTGTTTATATTCCCGTGGTTTTCTAATAGAGCTTCGCAGGCTTTTTCTTTGCCTAGTACTTATGCTTAGAAGATGCTAGCCGAGTTCGGTAGACGTATAGAGAGAGATATGCCAAGATCAGAGGAGAATACCCCCGTGCCTACTCCACACTCCATTTTGGACCCGTCGGTATAGACTGAGATGGTATCCTCCTCTTCTATTGAGCCTCTTCTCCATTCTCGTCTAGATGGTATCCTTACCTGGAAGTATCTATTGAAATCCAGCTTTGGGAGAATGTAGTCTGATTTATTAATGGTGAGCTTGTTTAGGATTACACTATGTCCATAGTTCTGCTGGTTCCAACCTCCCAATTCTTTTATTCTTGCCGCCGCAATAGCTGCTGTTTTTTGAATAAAAATGTCCATTGGTAGTTGGTGCAGGATCACGTTGAGCGCATCAGTCGGACATGACCTGATTGCCCCAGTAACACCCGCACATGCTGCTCTTTGTATACCATTTAATTTTTTAATATTGTATTGCTTGTTTAGCGCTGGCCACCATACCAAAGCTCCATATGTAAGTATAGGTCTTATGACCGCCGTATGCATCCACTTGACTATACTTGGTTTGAGGCCCCAATTCTTGTTGACGATTCTCTTACAAGTATAGTAAGCCATGTATGCTTTGTTTATTCTTTTTTCTATATTTATTTTCCAGGACAATTTGATGTCAATCTCCACCCCCAAGTATTTAGCTGTGGGGGATAGAGTGAGTATTGTACCGTTTAGTACCGGAAGTTGAAACTGAGGAATTTTGATTTTGCTTGTGAATAGCATCAGTTCTGTTTTGTTCGGGTTAACTCCTAGTCCATTGTTTTTAGCCCATAGGTTTAACCTTCGAAGTGCTCTTTCCATAATCTCGCTGACTGTTGAAGGGAACATGCCTGAAACCAACAACACTATATCGTCTGCATACGCCACTGCTTTCACTCCTCCACCGTTTAGTTGGAGGAGTATTTCGTTCAGCGTTACAACCCATAGGAGCGGAGAGAGGACCCCTCCTTGAGGCGTCCCTCTACTCACATAGCTTGTTTGTGTTGCAGCGCCGTTTGAAGCTATAATCTTCCTATTCTCAAGCATCGATAGTATCCATCTGCACACAGTGTCATCTATGAGACCATGTGCCAGAGAGTTAATTATCGCATTTACTTCTATGTTATTGAAGGCGCCCTCTATGTCTAGAAAAGCAGCCATGGTGTATTGTTTGTGGTGCAGTGATTTTTCAATTACGCTTATCACCTCGTGAAGGGCGGTTTCGGTTGATCGGCCTTCATGTACGCATGTTGGGACTTCGATAACTTCTCCGCCATTATTGTTCTTACGTGTAGATCTATTAGTCTTTCCAGTACCTTCAGCATAAAGGAAGTAAGGCTTATAGGTCTAAAGTCCTTGGCATTTTCGTGTGTTCTTCTGCCGGGTTTTGGAAGGAACACAACTTTACTTCTTTTCCAACTTCTTGGGATGTAGGATAATATAATGCTAGCTTTGTATATATTTTCAAGTCTTTGAACCATCGGTTCTACCAGTTTTTGCAACATTATGGGCATAATCCCGTCAGGACCTGCCGCTTTAAATGGTGCAAAACTATTTATGGCATACTTGATTTTGCTTTTGTCTATTATTTGGCCTTATAATCTGGTTGAACCCTCGTTGAAGGTGTTTGCTGACTCCCGGGGAAGTGTGTTGTAATTAGTACCTCCAGAGACTCTTTTGCCGAGGAGGTCCAATAACTTCCCTCCGTCCTAATGTAGGCAGCGTTAATATGATCTTTGGATAGCATTTTGCTCAGCCTAGAGGTTTCTCTGCAACTTTCTATCGATGTGCAGAAAGATCGCCAAGAGTCGTTTTTTGCTTTCCTGACTGCTTTTTTGTATCTTTTCATAATATCTTTATATGGCTGCCATATTTTGGTTCTAAAACTTTCATTGAAAGCTTTCCTTAGTTGTGTTCTCAAATTCTTGAGTTCACTGTTCCACCAAGGGGGAGACTTTCTCTTTTTCATAACTGTTAGCGGAGTAGATTTATTGAAAGTTGTGGTTGAGATTTTTTCCAACTTCTCTACTTCTGAATCTAGTTCTTGAGGATTTCTGATACTCTTATTGCCTCCCTTTTCGAGGCATTTTGTTGCTATTCTGGTATATTTTTCCCAAGCTGTTCTTCTAGGGTTTCGGTATGTGAGAGGAGCACTGTACCTCCCGCGGATGCTGAAGAGTATCCAGGAGTGATCCGACATGGAAGGCTCATCGGATACCCTCCAGTTATCCACAACGAGACTGTCTGTGTCTGTTGATAGCGTGAGGTCAAGCACTTCCTCCTACCCCGGAAACCTATCAGAGCTTGGAAAAATAAAAGTTGGCTTATCGCCCTTGTTGCATATGCTTAGATTACTATTTAGAATATACTGCAAGAGTGACTCACCTCTGGTGTTTATGCTGGAGCTACCCCATACGGTGTGCCTTGCGTTTGCATCAAACCCTATTAGGACATCCTCTTTCCTATTTTCCTCTACTAGTCTGGTGAGCGGGGTCGGTGGTATATCATCGTCATGGGCCAAGTAGGCCGAGACTAAGAATAAGGGCTTTTCCTTCTGTTCCACCTTTACCACTATGATATCTGCTGTGCTGTAATTAGGACAAAGAAATGCATTTATACTTTTATTGATAAGAATGCATGCCCTAGGTTTACCTTTGTTCCGTGTGTAAAGCAGGTTATAGTTGCTGCTGTTTAGCCCTTTAATGGTGTCTTCTTTGACACAGGGCTCCTGTATTAGGCTGATGTCGATGCTCCCATCGTTCATAAGGGTTATCAGATTCGCTGTAGCACTCTTCGAGTGCTGCAGGTTTATCTGTACGCATCTAAGGTTGTTATTGGGCATCTCGGGTTTTCCGATGCCCACTTTCCTTAGCAACTGGCTGGCGTCGTCGACCTCTTCCGTGTCGTCTTCGTCAGCCGCTTTGTCGCCTTGGAAGATTTTCAACCTGGCCTTGCGAATTCCGAAGCTGATTTTATAGTCAGTCTTCTTGAGAGCCTCAATGGACTCTTCGCAAATGGCCACTAGTATTGGTCTGCTGGCTTTATTTGGTTTTTCCTCCTTTATCACCTGCCACTCATCTATACCAGGTATAGATTTGTTCTGCAGCTTGATACACCGCAGGAGTTTTTCGCCTGGCTCCTCTAGTGGGGGTAACCAAATGCGAGCACGAGGTCTCTTTGGATTGTCCCTGGCGGGTATAAGCCTCAATTGGAGGCCTACAAAGGCGTTGCTGATTTTAGCAACACTACCCGTCAGGAAATCCAGGGAGACCTGGTCCGCGCACTTGACCCTGTAGCCCCTGAGGGTCTCAGAGGAGTCAAACTCCGGGTGAGGACCCGCCGGATTGTCGAGTACATAGCTTAACACCATACTCGACAATCTGACGTCGATCTCCACCCATCTTTCCATCTCTGAACTGTAATCAATTGCCACATTATAACAGAATATAGCTCTGTGGGGATTAAACACAACATTTCTTTGTTGATTTTGATTTCTTTGTAGTTCATTTCTTTGATTTGTTCTTATATTTCTTTGACTTGCCGTATTTCAAATTCTGCGGCCTAAGTTTGTACGTCTGGTTGGTGGCATTGTTAAAAACGAAAATCCAACTGAAAATAAAATGATCTCATATTTTTTCTGTTTAACCATGTATACCAAATTGTAATATTGTGTAGTCAGCAAAAGTTACCAAAAATCGATATAAGGTGAATTTAACTTACCGTGATTAATAAACACTTATTAGCAAACAAAAAACTTCTTAGTCTTCAAAACAAAACGAACTTTATCAAAAACTTAATAAAATTTACATGAAAACAGATTACCACAATTTTTTTTTTTAATTCAATGACGTTGACATTTAAATTGAATTACGATTACATTCGTTACGCGCGTTTTTTAAAATATGCAAAATGAAATGTATATTTTTCAATCTGTCTGAGAGATTTTTTTAATATTTTTTTCCACAAGAACCTTGTACAGAGTATTAGAAAACTACAAAAAAAAAATCAGCCAAATCGGTTCAGCCATTCACGCGTGATGCCGTGACAACGCATGCTTTGTTCTGGGTGAAATTATGTGTTTTGAAATAAAAAAAAGTTGAATTTACGTTGTGTTAAAAATCATTATTATCTTATTTTGATAAGCAACATTTTTTGGTTTCTATTCCGGTGCGTAAATGTACAGAGAAGATGGTTTTCCAACTCGGGAAAACGCCACGTATAATTGGCGCGCACCCATGCAATCGTAGTTACGATAATTTGGCCAATTTGGCATAAACATTCGTGATGAGTTCATATTTCGTTGAAGTGAATTGACAAAAGGGAGGTGGAATTGATATCAAACCACTGGAACCGAAATTTGCCTATTTCCAATTCTTAACGAATACGATGTAAAATGTCTTCGGCAATGTACTTCTGTTCGTGTTCCATAATTGACGCGGATTTGAAGGCTGATATGTCGAAATAACCATAGCGAAAAGTGTGCGCAATGACTCAAATCAAACTGAACGACGTACATTTATTAATAGCAACCGAAGGTACTATTATCAATCGTAGTTTTTCGGGTGGATTATGTAAATTCGTCCTAAGGAATTAGTTGAGAACACACCTGGATGTCAATCTATTGGTTGGCCTTGCTTTCTGCGTACCTATTTCTTCGGCGATGCATTCCATGCATAATATCAAGGCATTTCCAAATAGAGCAATGTTCTCACAAACGAATCACTGACGCAAGTTGAGAAAAAACTCGTCAATGTAAATTTTGTTGTTGGAAGTGTTTCCGCTGGCTGTACTGTATTCTCTGGATGGAAAAACACTCTTTAGCCATTCTCCAAATGAACTGCGAAACGCACAACAGTCGGAAAAGTCGATTTCACCAAACTACAATATCAAACATTGGCATGAGTTTTGAATGTTAATTACTACTCTAAGTTGAATGGTAAATGTCCTGCCATTGTCGTCTGTTGAGCTACGACGATAGAGTGGATATCCATCATTTCCAGTTTGCGTTTCCGAAAGAAAAGCACGTGGATAGTGTTTCGTGCATTTATTGCAAGTGGGATTGTGGTGTCCGCAAGGTCCATGCACCATATTGGTTTTCATCACTTCGTAGAATAATGGATCTTTCTCCGCATGAGGAATTTCCGCAGAAATGATTTCATCAATTTGATCTGCTGTAACCACCATCCACCATTCAAAGAAGAATGTGTGCGTGCGGCTAACCTCTTTTTTGAAACTCAACAGAGTACATCCAGCATCTGACTGCACCATACTTGTATATACATACGTTGCTTCAAGATAAAGTCAATCAAACATCGTAGCTGTTGTTGGAAAAGTCTTGCTGTATTATCGTGATGATCGCTTGCTGATTGACAGCGATCCATAATTCCACACATATGTCATCGCATGCTGGGAGTCTCATGTAGTTCATGTGTCTTGGGCTGCCATACGTTGATGGCAAAAAGAACGCCGACCGATATTAGCGCGATGTCTTCGTTGCTTCGTAACAAATTTCAATCTGTAATTGATCACTTCGGTTGAAACACATATAAAGTTTTCACTGAATAATTTTAAATAATTTTTCTTTTAAATAGCCGGAATAAAAAAGCAAGCGACCGAAATTGAACGATTCAAATAATTTACAAATCAAAATATTGAAAAACAAAACAAAAAATAATTGTATGAAAAGTCACTTTTTGGAAATTTCCAATTTTTCGACTTTTCCTTATGAAAAGTATATGGTTTTTTTATATCTAACCCTTTCCAGATCCACAGCGACAACTTCTGATGTCATGGGGATTGGTTCCGCCGTTCTCGAGCGTTAGCGTTACTAACACACAAACAATCATTTTACTTACATATGTACATATGTATGTATATATGTACAAAATAAAACGTTTGTATGGGAAAAAGAAAAGGGCTGTTTTTAGGGGTTTTCCGGCAACTTTCGTAATTTTTTCTTACATAAGAACCTTCTCCTAACAACAAAACAATCAGCCAAATCGGCCAAATCGGTTCAGCCATTCACGCGTGATGCCGTGACAACGAAAACGGTTTCATTTTTATATATAAGATGTATATATATGTAAGATTTTTATATAACGTTTGTATGGGAAAAAGATCCTTGTCCTTGAACCTCAAAGAACATTTTAAAAAAGAATTGGCAAGATTGGTCCAGGCGTTGTTGAGTTATGCGCTTAGCAACACATTTTGCGATTCGGTTTTATATCTAAGATTATTTTTTATCTAATTGGTGTAAAAAATTTTTTACCATTTTCCAAAAATAAAATCGACAATATAATACAAAATAATCACGCATATGTACATATGTGACTTTTTATATTTTTTCTTCAAAGCATTTCTCTTTATTCATTCTCGCGTGAAACAAGTCGTTTTACATATGCATATTTCTGCCAGAGAATGTGATCATTTCTGCTAAATAGCAGCAAACATGGTGAATTCCTTACTTTAAGTTTTTCAGCTCTGTTAGCCGCCCAATCGAGCATAATACAAAATGCAATTTGCACCTTCTCTATATCTTTATCTTCTCTAGTTGAACCAACGAGTGTGTTTTACGTATACCATGCAAATTATGTTTTTCGCGAACGCGGGGTGGTTTTTAAAAAGATTCCGAAAGATATGATATCACTTATATTTATACAATTATATTTATACAATTGATATCTTAAGCCTAGATACAAAGTTTTATCTTACATTCTAAGAAGTGCAGAGCTTAGACGTTAGATGATGTGCTGTCTAATTCTACTTAAAGCTTGCCATAAGTTATACAAGGTGTGTTCCAAAGTAAACAGGACTTAAAAAAACAGAACAAATGGTTTTTTTCTTCAAAATCAATTTTTTTTATTCAAAATAGTCTCCTTCTGCTTCAATACAGCTTTTTGCACGGTCCAAAAGCATGTCGAACGAGTGTTTTAGCTCGTTGGCCGGTATGGCCGCCAGTATGCCGGTGCAAGCCTTTTGAATGGCTTTTACGTCTGCATAACGCTTTCCTTTTATGGGCAAATGTATTTTTCCGAAAAGGAAGAAGTAGCACGGTGCCATATCAGGTGGAAACGGTGAGTGGTTAATGGTTAAAATGTGATTTTTGGTCAAATAATCGTCCTTCGAATGCTAGATTCTGAGCAATTTTTGGTCGTCAGTCAATTTGTGCGGAACAAACCGTGCACAAATCTTTCGTAAGCCCAAATGTTCGGTCAAAATGCGATAAATCGATGTTTTGAAGATATTCAATTCCATTTCCATGAATTTCAAAGATGATTTCGGCTGATTTTTGATGAATTCACCCATAGTTTCAATGGAATTTCCGGTGATCACCGATTTTGATTGGCCCACATGTTGATCGTCATTTATGTCCTCGACAACTTTGAAAACGTTGAAACCACTCGTGCATTCTGCATAGGCAATCATCGCCATAAACTTGTTTCATCAATTGAAACGTTTCGGTAAACGTTTCATCAATTTTAAAACAAAATTCAATCTTGGCTCCTTGTTCGAAGCTCATTTTCGCACCGATAACACAAACATATCCAAAGAAATGTTATGAAATTCTCACTGGACAATCGATAAAGATAGCAGATTCTAACGCACCAGTCTAGTCAAAAAGTTCTGTTTACTTTGGAACGCACCTTGTAGTTTATGGCCGCTTCCTAATTGGGGATGTGTCAATAACATATTTGACTCATTCGTTTAAAATTGAATTTGTATGATTATAATCGTAAAAAATAATTATTGTTTATTTTTGGCATAAGTGCCGTTAGCTATTGGTGGCGTTAACTTGCATAATTGATTTACTTATAAATAGTTTTAATTATATATTAATATTGCCTCCAAGGACATCTATTTAAAAGAAGTTATTCATTCGTCCAAACCATTGTACGCCATATAAGTAAGTGTACAAAATTTGTATACATTGAACTTTCTTGGTGTAACCGGGCCTTAACGTTTATTTACATTAAGCTCATAAACAGCTCATAGGTATCAAAGCTTTTCTGAAGGGTTGGAAGAAGACAGGCCAGAAAGCTTTCAAAAAGGTTCACACATCTTATTATTGAGAATAAAGCTTATAGCTGGGAGAATAACAGTTAATGAGAATACATGTAGAAAGTTAGTTTCACTTTGGCATCGAAACTGACAACTTGAATTAATTATACATATGTACATATGTATATGCGCAACATTACCACCAGAATTTCGAAAGTGCTACGGGCTTTAATAAAATGGCCGAAGCTGTGTAAAATGTATTTGTTTATGGCTCAACTATATGAGTAGATTTATGAAATATACAATAGTAAATCGGTGCAAACTATTAAAATGCATCCTTGAAAATTTCATGTTTTTTTACAAAAATAACAGACGTGAGAACATCAATGTGAGTTATTAAATATTAGTAGTGCAACTATGTATCTTATTACCCATAAATATTGATTCTAGTCACAGCAGTGCTCATCGCTAAGAGTAAATAATCAAAAATTATCGTGGAGGTATAAGGAGGAAAGAACATTTCTGTTGGCATAAGCGTGATAAAGAATGTTAAAGCGCATTAATACAAGTTGAGACAATTAAGAAGTGTCGAATTGTTGGAGAAAGGTGCATACTCATACTTACAAATGCGTTCAGGAATGGTGGGTTGTCACTCAGCTGGTTGGTGTAGTTTCTTTTTTTGCAATTACTTTGACAAGGTTAACATGGGTTTTCAATAGCACTTGTTGCTCGCTCACTTGTTACTTCCGGATTGCCCATTTTTTAATAACAAGAATGTAAGACTAAAGAAATGTATGTATTTATTATTTATTCTTACCTTATAGTTACATGTTTAGACAGAAAGATTTCTAATTGTGGTGGACGTTGTTAAATTATCTGACAATTGCCTTTGAATTTCTATATTTGCTTTGGATGTATGCACATACATACATATGTCGAAGTTAAATGGTCTTCAAAACGTTTAATGATCAAGGTTTATACACACACATATCAAATTTACAATATTTTTAACTAATTTCACATTCTAATGTCTATCAACACCTTACCTTAAAACATTAGTCTATCATTATTTAAAAAGTGCGGGTCTAATATGTCTTTTCACCGATATATAATTCCTTCAGGATTCCTTGCATCTAGCATAAGGAACTGGACAACTCATAACGCTTAGCGACTTTTGTCTAATTTGACCTGTCAGAAACATTCGGCACCTTTACTAACCGGCTACGCCAGAAAGTACTCATATGTTTATACTCTTGTAACGGTTTTTTGTTGTAATCGGGTTAGATTGAGTAAAACTTGAGATATATTAGTGAAATTTAGTACTTCTGTTTTCAGACATCGTAAGATGGTATTGCAGATGGGCGGTATCGGGCTCCTGCCACGACCACAAAACCAGGAAGCGTGTTACTGTTAAAAACTACTAAAAGTTCGATAAGTTAATAAATAAATACGACAGAGACATATAATTTTACACCCGGGATGGTATGAGAAAGCTTAAGGGGGAGCCTGCTTTAGAAGTTTAAAAAAATCGATTTTTTGTTTTGCTAAAATCTCTTTAAAAATAATCTAAGAATATGTCCCCAAAGTTATAGATGGGAATTCGGAATATTTTCGAAGCTAGAAGGGAAATAGTGACCGAGCCGAGCAGACCGAGCAGATATATGAGCGCTTGGACAGGAAGTGAAAACTTTGACGCGCGTTTTCTCGGTTTTTCATTTTTACGATTTTTCTTAATTGGCGGGCAGGATAAAAAAAATCTAAACGTCGTATGGAATTGGGGCAACGTTTATTATCTTTGGTATTAAATTATCTTCTATTTAAACTAAAGAAAAAATAAGCAAAGTCAAGTTTTAACATATTTTTTGAAACAGCATAAAGTCAAATTTTTTTGATCGAAAACCACTTATTTTTCAATTTAAAAAAAAAATTAAAATTTTACAATTTTTTTTGGAACTTTTTTAGTTTAACTAGAAGATAAATTATTAACAAATATGAATCTCTTTGAATTTTTTTTTCCGACAGAAATTGTGACCTGCATCCTGCCCGCCGTCCGACAAATGCACTTGCGAGATGCATTGGGCAATTGCTTCCCAAAGGCAGAATATCAAAGATTTCGTATCAAAAAAATGTATGTATTTTAATCAATTATTTCTTTCCCTCCCAAAAAAGTCCTCAAAAAAATCGAATTTTTTAAGTCTCTAAAGCAGGCTCCCCCCTTAATAAGCTGGGATAAAAAGTGGACGATGGGCACGTCACCGTCAACTTTAAGGTGAAATCACATATCTCGGGACCTGCCCGACCAATATCAGTATAGAATATTAATTTCACATTCCAAGTAACAGTTCTAAAAGGGGCGAAATCGGACTGCAACCACGCCTACTTTCCATATAGCCCAATTTTAAATTTCATCTGATTCTTTCCTTTCCAGTGTATAAATCAAGAAGGAATTAATTTAATGGTATAAAACTGTACACGAATAATGGCTTTAGAGTATGCCACCTTATGACGAAAAACTGTTAAAATCGAATAAAAACTGTTCAAGCCCCTAGGTATCGAATATTTGAACCCAGGTACTTATAGCATACTTTTAAAGAAAATATTTTACCTAAACATAGTAGATCAGATAACTTCAATACCTAATATGAACATATCGCATACGTCTACTGATTGTATGAGAGAGAGTGTACTTTATGATTATGATAATTATGGTAAATCTCCTTACGTTGGTATAGTAACTATGTACTCTCAGTTATACTGGTTACATGTGTATTTCACAACATCTAGTGACAATCAAATATAATGTGGGGGATGCTGTTCATAGCACTCTGAGAATACCAAACCTTTATTGACAGCGGTTACAAGCTCAATTTTCCAAACCTCTGAAGACACCCTTTCATAACTCCATCTTTTTAAGATAGAATTAGAACAAAGGGATGAATTAATGGAAAATATAATATTATTTTTGATATGAGCACGAAAAAGTAAGGATAAAAAATAAAAACTGAGATTTAAGCATTTAAATGTTATTCTTCTTCCATTTGCAAATCAAAAATAAAATATAAAGAGAGAAAACCTAAATACGTAGCGTATCCATTAATTCAAATAATCATTTATAGGTCACGATTCCTACAAAATTTATGACTGAACCCCAATAAGTAGTTTATGGTAAGGTGGTCTGGACAGAAGTGCCAAACTCGCTCATAATACAATCTATGCATATCAACTCGGAACTTTAATGGAATATCAAATGGAATACCAATGTCAAAAAAAATTTAAAGAACATGAAAGTCTAAGCCGTTTAACATGTTCACCCCAACATGGAATAAATAAGGACACGACTTCAATAAGCAAAACTAAACAAAACTCACCTCCATTTGCAATAATACAGAAAACAGATGATATGTGTTCACGTTCACCTGAGTCAACAGTTAAAGGCTCTAAAGCTCCAAGGTAAAATTATTCAATACATTAATATACATACATATTTGTTTACAATAATTATACCCTGAACAGGATATATTAATTTTGCCACGAAGTTTGTAACACCCAGAAGGAAGCGTCAGAGACCCTATAAAGTATATATTTAAATGATCAGTATTTTGAGCTGCCATGTCCGTCTGTCTGTCTGTCCGTCTGTCCGTCTGTATATATACGAACTAGTCCCTCAGTTTTTAGGATATCGTTTTGAAATTTTGCAAACGTCATTTTCTCTTCAAGAAGCTGCAACATATAGCTGTCATACAAACTGAATGATCGGAATCAAATACTTGCATGGAAAACTTCCTCATTTGACGACATATCTTCACGAAATTTGGTATGAGCTATTGTTGATAGAAATAATGTAATATCGGAAGAAATTGTTCAGATCGGCTCACTATAGCATATAGCTGCCATCCAGACTGAACGATCAGAGTGAAATGCTTGCATTGGAGATTTTTTCAGTTAACGAGATATATTCTGAAAATTCGTCGTGGTTACGTTTTTAGATTTACTTAAACACATAGTTGCTAATAGAAATGTACCTGTGAAGGGTAGCTTCGGTGCAGCCGAAGTTAATGTTTATTCTTGTTTTTTTGTAAACACACCATTTTATAAATTCAAATATTAAAAGGACTAAGTACTAATTTCGGTGCAATTTAAATCTAGATAAAGAGTGTAGTAATATGTATTCGGGTATTATTGAAATCAGAATTATCATAATCACTAAACCGATGTTTTGAAAATGATCGAAAAATTATTTTAAAATAAATAAGAAAATCCAATAAATAAATAAATTCATTCACGCACTTATCTTAATGGCTGTTATAAAGTTTTTAATTAGCTGATAGATGATTGATTCTATATATTCTTTTATATCTAAAAATATTTTCTTCACCTTGAGCAGATTCCGTCACGACAAAACTTCTCGGAATCAATATTAAAACGACCTTGGGATTGGAGCCCAATATAGCGATATTAGTTGTTAATGATCATGTTAAGATTAGAAGACGTAAAAGAATTGTAGATTCACCACGTAAATACCCATATTTTTTTTTCATGCAACATTTTGCTAGAGAGTATAATAGTTTTGTTCATGTAACGGTTGTACGTATAACCTAAAACTAAACGACTTAGGTATAAGGTTATATACATATACATAAATGATCAGGATAATAAGATGAGTTGAAATCCCAGTGTCTGCTTGTCTGTCCGTCCGTGCAAACTATAACTTGAGTAAAAATTGAGATATTTGGATGAAACTTTACACACATGTTCCTTGGTATAAAAGTAAGATGCAAGCCGCCAGTAAAGGAAAACCTATAAATAATAATTAATAATTAATAATTAATTAAGAAATAGAGCTGTAATTCGGCACAGGGGATGGCAGTCGCAAAGAGAGCCCTGTTCAAGTCAAAATAACCAAATTCATTCAAAGCAAACCCCAGAAGAACCCCTGCCGATAGTGTGAAAATAAATCAAATCCCAGCTTACTTTCAAAAGAACGATTAATCAATAACTAAATACGCCAGTGACACATTTTACATTTAAGATGATAGGAGAGGCTCAATAGGAGCCGGAGTAAAAACTTAACGATGGGCATGGCACCACCCACCTTTAGACGAAATCACCGATCTCAGGATCCGCCCGACCGATTTCAATCAAATTTGGTACTGGGCATTTTTTTCACATTCCTATGTAACGGTGCGAGAATGGGTGAAATCAGGGTTCAACCGCACAAATCAAGAAGCAATCAACATAGCGAGATTAGCACAAATAATGTCTTTAGTCTTTGCCTCATGACAAAAGTTTTTCAAATCCATCAAAAACTGTTCAAGCCCCTAGATACCGAATATGTTGCCCCAGTACTTATAGTTGGCTTTTGATAGAAAATATCGGTCAATGTGTGAGATATATATTTGAAATTCAGAGAGAATCCTTTCCTCATAGTGGTGTATCTGTGTATCAAAAATGGATTGAATCAGGTCAATTCTTCCTTTAGCTTCCATATACCTAACTAAGCTTTATACCACATACATAAGTCAATATGTGAGTTATCTCAATGAAAATGAAAGAGCGTGTTTTACAGATAACAGTGTATCTTTGTGCCTACACATAACAAACATATGATTGGTGATGGTACCTTAATGAACCTCAGGGTACATTTTTATTAGTATTTGACATATTAATAGTATGTAGTATTAACAAAAATAAATAAAATCGGGTCGATACCCCAACTCCCATATAATACACAATGATATTCTTAGGTTGCACCCGAACTTAATTGTCATCCTTCCTTATTTGTTTTCCATAACTTATACATAAATGAAATTGGAATTTATATATTATATATATTATTTGAAGTCAGTGGTAGTTTAAAAGTACAGAATTGCACTTCAACAATTGCACACATTTTCTTTCAATTAACCGAAAAATCAGTTAACCGATACTCGTTTAAATTAACATTTCGTTCAAATACAGAAATATCGCTTAATTGTACAACATTATCAAAAAAAAAATTGTTCACTTTAAGGATTTATAAAAAAATAAAAAAACATAAGGCACAAACTAGTTCATATTATTGTATATACATATGTAGTACTTGCATTCAAATATTAAGAGATCCTTTCTGAACAAAAATATTTTGAAATATATGTATAACGGTATATTTTTTCAATAACACATAGTTTTAACCAATTATGCAGAAAAAGCAATTAACCGGGTTCAATTATGAGGGAAAATTTAAATGTATTTTGTATACATATATATATGTATATATTTGACTTAAGCCGATAGACCTGTGTGACACATGAAAAATCAGGCGATTTTCTCGAATTTTTTTAAGTGAAAGTATGCGATTGAATATTTCGAACTTCTTTGACCATAATAAGGTATATTTTTAGCTATATTTTTAGATTTGTTTTTTACAAAAATGTTGAAAAATAACGGAGTTATGGGCTGTCTTCGGAGGTGCCAAAAAAAGTGCCCAAACTGCTGGCGTGATTCCGGCCGTATGAGTAGCTGAAACAAAAAAATTTGAAAAGTTTTTTAAATTTAAAAATATTTCCTATACAATGACTGAATGAATGACTAAACTGAAATTAACAAAATGGCGTAATTTTGAAAAAAAATCTTTTTTTAGGTAAAAAATGGTCGACTTTTAATGCCAAATTGATAATTTTCAACCAATCAAAAAGATCATTGTATAGTAAATGTCATTGTATAGTAAATGTATTCAAAAATACTTTGTTTTAATTTGAAGTCTATCGGTTTATTTCTCGTTGAGTTATGACGCCAGTAATTTTGAAAAATATCGTTTCGAGAAAAACGCGCTTAAAGTTTCACTTATGCATGTGTATATATGTTTGCACCTCTGAGCGATCGCTCTTTAGAACAAAAACAATGCAAGATACGACCTTCCCGATTTCACAGGATATTTATAAAAATATAAGCTATTGAAAAAGCAAATAAAAATTTTTTTTTTTTGAAAGTGTCACACTGGTATAGCCCCTTAAGTGGGTGATTCTGTATATACTAAGGTCAATGATGAATACTACTCATTTATGTGTTGTCCTTACTTATGAACGTATTTATACTCGTACTTCTCATGTACGTATTTGCTAATCACCGTTATTATAAACCTAGATGTTTACCCGATATTAATTCCTATGATTCAATGAGGCAACCACCATCAAGTCCATCCGCACGGAGACCCCACGGAGCTCAAAGCTCATACTCCGATCCGTTTATAATGGCTAGTAGAGGTGTACATTTGTCCCACATGAATGAAAACCCACGTAGTCCGAAAATAACAACCACTTATGCTAATGATAGTTATGATGATGCCTCTTCAACACCATCCTTTTATCATACACCGACTTCTGGTTCACATAGCCCGAGAGGAATTTCATCCCACGAAAACTCAATGGATTCACCATCTTCTGGAACATTTCTTAGCGGTCCAGGAACATCCTCACCTCGACGAAGTCCTAACTCACCCAGAAAATTTGTATTTGAGGCCATTAGCCCAGTCATGGATTACTCTTATAAAAAGTTTGAATACTACGAACCTATTACTCCTGAAGATGAAATTTCTAACGAAATCTATGAAATAAATACCACTGAACATTTCGGCACATCATCACGAATACCAACCTCACCAAAAATATGTGAAGCAAAAGGAAAGAACACAAAACCACTTTTGCGTTCCTCACCTTTAGAAAATATTTCTAATTTATATGAAAGTCAGCAAAACAGTAAGGAGATGAAGCCGCCAGAGTGGGAAATATCTCAAATTGATCAGCATTGTTTGATTAGTAATAATTATTATATGAAAAGAGATTCGTGTGTTACGGAGAGCACACAGCTGTCATGTGACTCAAATGACACAACTAATTGTACGATTGCTACTGTTACTACATCTTTCTCTGAGCAATCAAAAACTGATTCTGTTTTGGAAGGATTTGTATCAAAAGAGGCGACCCCATTTGAGTTACAGGGAAGAAGTAAACATCGAAGACACGCTATTAATATAACTTCCAATCCCTGTTATCAGGTTAGAATAAGTCGTTTAAATCTGGAAGAGTATTAATATAAATGAGTTTTCTATAGGTATTACACAGTTCACACTCTACTTTAGATCGTACCTGTTCAGACAGTGCGGCATCACTGCAGCACCGTAAATCAACCAGTGATTTGACTGGAGACTCCGAATGTGTTCTAAATAAGAATAAAATTTTAGAAGAATCAATTTCCACAAGCTATAAGCTCAGGCGGAGGGGTAGTTCTAAAGGCGGTCTGGCATATTTAGCTAGTCGCCGCAGTTCACGGGAGTCTATGAAAAGTGTGTGCTCCAACACATCTGTCTTTTCCAACGATGATATTGGGCCATTAGCTTTTCAAGCATCAAACCGCGGACGACAACGTCGAACATCAAATTTCCTTGAACTACCAGGTTGTTAACATGCATATGACTTACATATGTAAGAATTTTGTATTATTTTTCTTTTGCAGTTCCAGATCACATAAGACCACGTGTATGTTCTCTACCTGAACGTCCATATAATCCTCGGGCTAGTGATGATCTTTACCGCCTAAGGCACTTCTCAATAAGCAAGGGCAATGTAGTGAACTGTGGTGACTCCATTATTTCAAGGCGGTCGCGCAGTAACACCAGCGTCAACTCTACTAATAGCAGGTAATCAATAACCTTTATTACTCTTTGCAACATACGATTGTAATAAAGTAAAACTTGGTATTGAATTAAAAAACAACTCAGTACGATCTTAGTAACAACAAATTATCATTTTTATAACCTGTGTGGCGTATATTAATATTTTTGGGGAAATGTATGTATGTATATATGTATGCATGTAGGTTTGAAACTTTTTTCTTTTCGTCCTATATGCAAGCAATAACTTGGGTAAAAATTGATATATCTTGTTCTTGAATCGGACCACTGCCATATAAAACGCTTAAATTATGATACCGAACTGAAATTTGGTTCAGGTGATCGCGTTAACAACGAACACTTGTTGGCTGCTTTTTTGTTTAAAATAGGCGAAGCCCAAGTATTTTTTGGTAATATACTTGTTAAATAAGAGCGGCGGTTGAACTACACGCATAAAATAGTACTCAGCTCAGGTTGCCCAGATCTCCTTTATTTTTAGAATTTCTTATCCTAACATATCTTAATACTAATCTACTGTACATACCAACAGTATCTTCGACCACCTCTACACCAGAACGAAAACGTTGAAACCATCATTGTGTGGTGGAAATGGAAACTGTATCGGGTCCATAAACTGCACAAATTTTATTGGCGGCTTGAGATGCATTTTTGCCTTTATCGTAGTAGTACTGTAAAATATGCCGTATTTTCTCTTTATTTTGCTCCATGTTTGCGACGCTATAACTCACGAACGACTTAAAAGAAACGACAATCAATCAAACACGTGTTAGCGCGTGAAATGAGCTTTCCAAATAAAACTAGAACTACGCGCTTTCAGCGCCAACTAGCGAAAATACCGCAAGACTTTTTTGACAACCCAATTTATTTACGACTGTATTTGTATGTGTTAGCGATAATGCACATAAATATTTGTAACATGATATCTGTTTCTATACAGATTTACAAAAATATCTTATTTACAATTGTAGCCGTTAAGAACTGTTCAGAAATCTGAACAAACTGCCCACGTTGAAGTGATTACACTTCTAAATAATTCAAGTATTTATAAATCTTGGGCATTTTAATTACATTTTTCTTTACAAGATTGGCGGATCGAACTCGTAATAATTTTTCTAATATAAGCTATTTTTAAATTGTACTACATTTTAAATTTTTAATATAATTTTAATTTACGAATATTAATAATTAATTTCGTAAGATATATTCTCCTACTTGATATGCGTACCTTGCTGAATTACAGATGTGTCGCAGGACTATTGTTACGATGATTGCACCAGCAATTAATAGGATTAGGTTGTCAGTATTCATGCCGTAATGCATAATATGATGTCATTCTAAGTCCAAGTGTTTCGAAATTAATCACGGAACTTTTCAGAGACACATCTACGTTGTATTTGTCAGCCTTGGTCCACAATTCGATTTGTGCCACCACTTGATTTCTGAACGAGTTTAACATCTCAAGCTGGGATGACCGTGCGCGAAGCCCAAATTTACCAGATGTCCTTTGGCCAACAAAATAATATGATTACCATTGGATAGTGTATAACGATCGACTTGTGGTTTGTTATTAATCTTCTCCTTGGCATTGGCATTCAAACATGCGACGTCGATTTCACAATCGAAATTACCAATATTACAAATTATTGCATTGTCAGGCATGTGTTCTAAATGTGCGCCAGTAATAATGTCCTTGCAACCAGTTTTTGATATGAAGATGGTAGCTTCTTTGTATGCTTGCTCCATCGTGGTTACTTCATAGCCTTCCATACCCGCTTGCAAAGCAATCATAGAATTTTGGGTGACAATAACGACTCCGCCGAAACTACGCAGAGCTTATGCATAACTTTTGCCCATATCACATAACCAGCAACCGTTTAATACCATCAATTAGCGACTCGCGACAATCATACAGATTATAGAATTTACTCTTGGTCACCAAGTCGTTGACATTGATGGTTGGCACACCGAGACGTCTCTCCCTCATCATTTCATATACATTGTGTACACCGGTTGTAGTTTCTTTGCTCAAATCCTTGATGCCCTTCAGGTATTGTGGGAACTTTTCATGCACTGAGTTGGTCAATTCACCACCATTATCGAGAATCAAGTTCAAGAGCTGACTATCTGAGAACAGTAAGGTCTGTTCAATACACCATAAGTATTCTTCATTCATCAGGTCAAACAAGGAGTAGTATAATGATCCTTTGAAGGGTAACACTGACCTAGTCTTCCTTTTCATCCTCCTCCCCGTGAACGCGATGATGTTGTGAAGCTGTTCAATCATTGAGTTGCTGCTGAATCATTGAGTTCACTAAATTCCCTTCAAATATCGTTGCGTATATCAAATGTTTTACTGAATTTGAAATTAGGTGCCTTTCAACCGAGTATTGATAAATCGATGTGGACAATTATATTCCACGCTATCCTAGTTAACCCAACAGATCTTCTTTTTTTCAAAAAAATACTCCAGAAATATTTTTAAAGTAACTTATATTTAAGTAAGCTTAACAAAGTAAATATAAGGTTTTTATTTTTCTTGTTTTTTAGTTCGAGTTGACCGCATCTCTTTTTATTATTTACTTATTTTTTCTTTGGTAGGAAAAGGGTAAACAATGTACATCGCTCTTTGCGATGTGCCATTGCTTATCCTTACGTCTACGTTTGCAATCTTGGCTTAAAATGACGTTTTCAATTCGTCCTCTCTTCCACTGCAATGGTGGAATATTTTGTTCTTTAAAAAGTACCAATGTCCCAGTTTTAATATTTTCAAAAGGAACTTGGCATTTACTTCTTTTTGTAGTTTATTATTTTTAAGTTTTCCATCTAGAGAGATTAATCTTCCTTTTGCTTGTGAAGAAGACTCTTCTAAGCTTATATTTTCTTTTTTGAATGGAAAGGTTACGGTAGGTTTACTATTTGCAGAAAATTTTTTAATTATTACGAAAGTGCTTGTCGTATTGTGTTTCTTTTTTGGTTTTATTAACACATCCTTCAAGGGATTCTATTCTCCAAAACTTTTTCCGTTGATTATCTAGATTTTTATCAAAATATATTACAACACCACAGTGCGGTAGTTTGGAACTTATGTTAGTTGAGCCGTATATAAACCACCCAAACACACTGTTCTGCAGTTTGTAATTAACGTTTCCAATATATATTTTCTCTTCTTTTAACAAATCAAAAAATATGTCCGCACCTAATAGTAAATCAATTTTACCCGGAACACCAAATGAAGGGTCGGCCAGTTTTATATTCTCTGGAAGTTTTTCGATTTTTATGTGTTTTGTGGGCACATTGGACACAATCTTTTGTACTACAATGGTGGTTTGTTTCGAAAGGATCTATTAATGATTTTAATTGAAGACTAACTCTTTCTTTTGTATTGATCTTGTTTTGTCTAACCCCTTCAATAATAATGGATTCTCTCCTGGAAGGGAGTTTTCATTTATTTTTAAGTTCTTTGTTTATAAGGTCAACTTGAGACCCATTATCTAATAAGGCACGTGCCTTTATTATTCTTCCATCACGGCTTTTTATACCCATAATTGCTGTAGTTTAGAATCACTTTTTAATCTCCCATTTTTCGTATTTTTAATGATTGTGCTTTTCGCTTTAGAGGATTTATCTTTGTGGAGCCATAAATGATGGTTTCCTTGACAAGTGAAGCAACTTTCGCCTTTACATTCCTTTATATTGTGCCCCGTTTTAAGACATTTTGGTGCATAATTTGTTTTTCATTACTGCATCCCATTTGTCCTGGGTAGAAAGAGCATTCAATTTATAACAATAAAACATTTTGTGTGAAGTATTACATCCCATTATGCATTTAAATTCTGCGTTTTGAAATATTGCTGATGTTTTTGAAGCTTGTGTTGCTTCTAGTGCATTCCCTTCCTGATTCAGAAACGACTGTAGTGAATTTAAGGTAGGTATTTCCTTAGGGTTTTTAAGGGAACTTTCATACCTAAGTCTTAAATTGTTGTCTAATTTTTGCACAAGCGTATAGTTTAATAAAGCTTGTAACAAATTATCTGCAGACAAACTGAGACTTTCCAATGAAAGAAATTTTTTCTTGAAATTTTCGTACACTAAAAGCAGTCTCAGTCACTATTGGTGCATCCAAAATTTGTTTGAAATAAGTATTTGCTAGTAACCTTTTATTAGTAAATTTTTTATTAAGAAGGTTCCAGGCAACTGAAAAATTTGTCGAGGTTGAAGGCAAATTTGCAAAACAACTTGTAGCCGTTCCTCTTAATTTTGTTTTTAAAATACACATTTTATACGTGTCTGAAACATTTTGAGAGACTACGAGTTGCTCAAACAATTCTTTAAAAGTTTGCCCCAGAACGTAATCTCCTGAAAAAATGGGAATGTCAACTTGAGGCAACATTTTTTTTTGCTAATAGATTTTAATTTAAGTTTGTAAAATCGATTTCTTAAATCATAGAATTTACTTCTTAACTCTTCATTTTTGTGCTGGCTAATAAATTCAAGGACAGTATCACGAGTTTTTTTTATTAATCTCTCTATGGTGTCTAGAGTTCACTATTTTCTTGAATTATAGCTATCAGTTCGCTTAACTTGAAGTACGCTGTCAAATAAAGAGTACCTACCATCCCTTAAATTATTAAAAAAATATTTGTTTTTAGCACGCTTTTTCACTTTCACTTCAACTTTTCGTTTTTTTAACTCGCGTGTTTTAAAAAACTTAGGGTTCACCAAAATGTTAAATAAGACGGCGGCTTAACTTCACGTAGTAATAGTACATGCAGAGTGCATACATATATCTTAAATATAAATGTTCCCAACGGCATACACAAGTATTTCTTGTCTATTATTATTTTAGGGTCATTTGCGATCCTTTACATTGCATGCAATAAATACTACAGTCTCTAATCAATATAACCGAAATGAACATTTATTACGGTGGTGATTGAAATTGGTATTTGTACATACATATTTATATTTACGACTGTATTTGTATATGTTAGCGATAATGCACATAAATATTTGTAACATGATATCTGTTTCTATACAGATTTACAAAAATATCTTATTTACAATTGTAGCCGTTAAGAACTGTTCAGAAATCTGAACAATACTTTCAGGTTATATCTATCTATGTATCTCATATGTATATTGATCGGTGTGTACTGTATTGAGTAATTCGGTAGTTCGAAAATCTTTCTAGTAATAGTATGCGAAGGTAAGTGTGGAACCATATTTTTGGTAAAAGTATCCTCTTTGACTTCCATTAAGTCACTTCACAGATTTACCAAAAGCCATAAATACTGAGGTCCACATGTTCTGTATCGGCAGGCTTGAAAATCCCCAGTGTGTATAAATTTGGTCCGATCACTAGTTTTTGAGTTATATAATTTTGAGTGAAGCAACTTTTGTTATTGCGGTAAACATTGATAATAAGAAATTTCGCGTGTTGATAAAATACGGCTTTTTGAAGAGAAAAATGCAGATGAAGCTAAAGCTTGGGTTGATAACAAGTTTCCTGTCACAGTCCCAGGAAAACCAATCCTCAATGATTGATATGCTAAGTTTAGACGTAATGTAATAAGCACCAAAGCCAGTGTACGCCCAAAAGAAGTTTCCATGGACGAAAACATTAAGAAAGTTAACAAAATAATTTTGGATGACCATAAAGTGAAGTTGTTCGGGATAGCAGGCACTCTAAAGATATCAACTGAATGTGTATATGATATTATTCACAAAAATTTGGGTAGGAGCAAGCTCTGAGCAAAGTTGGTGCTTACATTTTTTTTGAAAAACAACGACGATTTTTTTGCGTCGATATGTGACAATGGAGGAAGCATGGTTCCATTATTTTACTTCAAAGACCAATCGATAGTCATCCGAGTGGACCGAACACGGCCAAAGCGAGGAAAAACCCACCAGTCGGCTGTGCATGGAATAATTTTTATTGATTACAATGAAAAAGGAAGAACAGTGACTATTACAAAGTTTACAAAGCGTCAAATGAAGAGGTGATCTTACTATAAAATTGGTAACGGAAAGTTGGAGGGTCGCCATAATCAGTGTATCACCTTGAACAGAACTATATTGAATAAAAAGGAATTTTGCCAAAAAAATGTGTTTTCTATGGGGTGACAGAAATTTTTTAGTTGACCTGTGATTTACTGTAAAGTAAAATAATCATATAGAATTTAAAATTTTGATAGGTGGTTATTTCACACCGTGACATAATGATACAAGTACTACTGCATAATATTACGTTGAAATTTGTTAAATAGTTCCTGAGCCAGAGGACTCCACCTAAAGGTGAGCGGTGCCAGGCGAGTAGTTCAATTTGTATGAACTCACCTTAGCAAGTATGGTCGATATATCTTTAGTTTACTTGTAAGATATGTACACCAAATCGTTTAGAGGTAACGCACACTTTTTAAACATTTTCTGCCCACTTCCTAACCGATACTCGTTAAATTAAATAGTTCGTTCAATTAATTTCACAATTTAATCAATTAAAAAATCTTATGTAATGTATACACATACATACATATGTATATTTTTAAGTATATACCATATTTAGATTTTAGTAATGATATTTAATAATATATTTAACTTTAAAATAAAAAATCTTAATGAACAAAAACGAAACAATGCACATAGGTATATTTAGAGATTATTGTAAGAAAAATAAATTATTGTATATAAGCAGCACTTGCAATTTATTTAGAAATCGTTGCTTACAGTTTTGAAATGTTAATTCAAGAAGTATGAATTCTTTTTTTATATTGTTCAATCTACGTAATAAAGCATGCGATTCCATATTCCCTCTCTCACATAAAATTGTATGGTTTTTAAAACTTCGAGAACTTACGAAGGCTTTTGATCCTCCGATCCCAGCTCGGTGCTAGTACCAAGTAACTTTTTTCATATAAAATAAACGAATCTTACATATCGTCACCTGAAATGCAAAATAACGTAACAACATTTTCGGAAATTTACAGTGGCATGAATGAAACACGAAATAAAATAGAACATGAGTGAAACAAAATTTTAATATTGGTTAAAACTGGTTTATATCTGACCGCAGAACCTGAAAATGTTGAACATATGTAATATTATGTATATAATTTGATTTAGTGAAGCGTAATCAATAAGACACGCAATTTTGAATTTTTTGATGATACGTTATTTTGCATTTCATATGTATGCTTTTGTTTAAAATATATATTTTTTATATGTATTTCAATTCAAAAATCCCTAAGTTAAATATGATAGTATATTTAGATAAATATACATACATGCATACATATATTTGTATGTGCATATAGTATTATGTGGAATAAAATAAATTTGAAATGTTTAATTGCTTTGTACAAGCTCGCTTGTTCAGTACTACTGCTTCTGAGCCTTTGAAGCATTATAACATCGTTTAAGAAAGTGTTGTTTTGCTCCGCTCATTCTAGGCAAATATTGAATGCTGATATTGTCTCCGCGAACGTAACTTTCTTTGTATTGAGGATCACGTAATTTGTTTCTTCATCTTCAGTAGAGTTATCATTATCGGCACAGTGAACTGTATTTTGTAAGAAAGCCTCCAAAGCAGGTTCAACAATCCATTGCTCAATTTCAGAATTGGATATTTTCTGTAATGGTTTTACTTCTTGAAGCAAACTTGAAATGGTGTGAATTTTTATGTATCTCCAGTTAACTGTAAACGTAACTCTGAAAGAGGGATGCCTTCTTCATTATCCCATTCGGTTGTTATGTCAAACAATTTTTGAAAATGCATTAGATAAAAAACATAATGCGTCTTTCAAGCTGATGCTTTTCAGAGCTTTGTCTACTGATTTTCCTCGTCGGCCTCAAAGGCTTGTTTTGTGGTTCATTTTCGTAAGTCTTATGACATTCCTGGTCCATGGGCAGTATAACAGCAGTACAATTCGGAGGAACACACATTACCGATATTTGACCATCTGTACTCTTTAACTCTCCTTTTTTGGGGTGGCAGTGAGCATTATCTATAAGTAAATTAGCCTTTTCGGGAAGATTTTCGCAACGGAGAAACTCTTTTACCTGCAGTTTTAAGAAATTTTAAATTGATAAGATACATTTTTTAAAGCAAAACTCTTCTGAAACCATTTTTCAAATAAAGCCAAGGTCATATAAGCACTTTGTAGACAACAGACAAATCCGTAAAATTTTTAAGTGAGCGTGGATTCAATGATTTCCCAATAACCATTAATTATGGCTTGAATACAAAATATGATTCAAGAGATAATCAAATCACAAAACCAAATGTTGCAAACTCTTTTAAGTAAAAAATGAGTGTATTGAACATTTGTTTATGGAATGCTAACGGCACAATAACCTTGACATTATATCTCCTGCTAAGCCGACATATTGGCCTAGTGATCGTAAAAAAATACCAGATTTAATTGATTTTTCTGTAATCAAAAATATATGTAGATAAATCGCACATAACAGCTGATACATCTACTGATCTATCTTCTGATCACTCTCCTGTACTAATAAAATTATGTGAACAACCCATATTCGTTGATCCAAAAGTGGGTCTAACATCTTATAAAACGAATTGGCTAAAATATAAAAAATACGTGAGTAGCCACATTAATGTTGAGTTCAAAATAAATACAGGAAGAGATATTGAGGAAAGCATAAGAGAACTCAATGATATAATAACTAGCGCAGCTGTCTTAGCAACACCATACAAAAACTATAAGCCGCGAGATCCCAGAAAAATCACTAACATAGAAATAGAAAAGCTTGTAAAAGAAAAAAAGGCGTGCAAGACGTGAATGGCAGATCGGCAATCGCTCCCCTTCCACTCAGCTTCAATTGAAATTTGCTGCACGTAAATTAAAAAAAAACGCTTAAATGTGAGGAAGAATTCAATACCGAAATGTATACAAAAAAGCTGTATCCAAATTCAAGCAAGCAAAATTCCCTTTGGAAAGCCAAAAAGTCCATGAAGCCACCAACCGACTCCAACATGCCTATACGAGACATGGGTGGGAATTGGGCTCGAAGTGACGAGGAAAAGGCTAATTGTTTTGCAAATCACCTAGAAAAGGTATTTCAACCAAATTGCCCAAAGAACAACTTTGAGGAGTTGTCCAGCTTACCCAACACAGTTAAAGAGTCACTCGAGCCTTCACCATCTGAAATTATTAGAATAATTAAAGAACTTAAACCAAAAAAGTCACCAGGACATGATAATATTACCCCAAAAATGCTTATTGAGTTACCAAGTATTGCTGTAGAAGTGCTCTCTTTGCTCTTCAATGCAATTCCTAATCTCGGATACTATCCTAATTCATCGAAAAATTCGCAGATTATCTTGGTAGATAAACCTGGGAAAGACTGAACACAGCCGTCTTCATACAGACCAATCAGTCTTGTACCTTGTCTTTCTAAAATATTTGAAAAAGTGTTACTACTCGTATCAAAGAAGTCTCTTTTCCTCCATGAAAATAATATAATACCAACGCACCAATTCGGGTTTCGTGAAAAACATAGCACGATAGAGCAAGTAAATAGAATTACTAACGAAATAAGAAAAGCATTTGAGCATAGAGAGTACTGTTCAGCTTTATTTCTAGACGTGGCTCAGGCGTTTGATAAGGTGTGGTAATGAGGCCTTTTATATAAAATTAAAAACATTCTACCTTTAGAATCGTGTATAACTTTGGAGTCTTATTTAAAAAATAGGCAATATACTTGTATGGTAAAAGTGGGAGATTTCATATCTGATGAACGACAGATAAGGGCTGGTGTACCACAGGGCAGTTTTTTAGGCCCAACTCTATACATCATATATACAGCAGATCTTCCTACACCTAATAATGTATTAACATCAACTTTTGCGGATGACACAGCTTACACACACATAATAGCATCAAGAATATTAGTCGAGCATTTAAGGTCTGTCGAAGAACGGCTAGCCAACTGGCGTATAAATGTGAATGAACAAAAGTGTAAGCATGTTACGTTTTCCCTAAGACCTAAGTAAAAATGAACAATATTTTAGTACCCCAATGCGGTCATAAAACCGATTTATACTAATATTGATATAATACAAAGGTTCCAATCAAAAATGTTTAGAACAATCACGTGTTCACCAAGGTACATGCGTAATGAAAATATTCATAAATACCTTGGTATTCCTAATGTAAAGAAAGAAGTAGAAGACAGCAGAATCTATATATATAAAATTAAGTGGCAAAACTTCCTGTTCGCATACTCCTCCTAGACGGCTTGCCCAATTTCAATGAAATTTTCAGGGGTGATTGGTGTCTGTTGGGAGGGTGCACATAAGAAATTTAATGTGTGTATCATTGCACGTTTTGCAAAAAAAAAAAAAAAAAATGATACATCCCGCCTATACAAATTCTCATGAAATAATGGTTTGCCGCAAGATTGGCAGTCCTGTCAAATGCCTTTTACTAATAAACAGAAACAACTGGCGGATGATTACAATTAATAAAAAACATTGACATCGCATGTTGATCGTTTTTGCCTGTCATTCGTTCTTTCTATGGATGACTGTCAAGTTAACAAGACATACAAAACGTAAGTGTTCCAAATGCACTGAGTGTATCAAAAAAAATGTTTCAACATTGTGTGTATTTTTCTCAGATTTCAACGTGATTAACATTCTGCGTACAACACAAAGTGAGTATTGTTGTTGTTTCATATGTGATGCCATGCGGTTCGATTGTCGCTTGAAAATGCGCGGTGTGTGTAAAAAAAAGTGTTTCAACAATGTGTGTTTTTTCCAGATTTAATTCCATCGATTTGCTACATTTATTCGAACCGATTTGGTGTTTTTCTGCTGACCGTGCAACTTACACAAAGCAAGTGAGTATTGTTATTGTTTCGTAAGAGCTTTCATGCGGTTTGCAAATACACTGTCTTATTGCATATGCGTGTATGGGTAAAATACATAGTTTAAGATATAGTTTTAGGTTAATTTTTCCATTTTTATTTATGTACTTCAAATATGCATACTCTAGCACGACCACCGGGGACAACACAACTACCTTTTTCGAGTTGTGTGAAAACGATGAATTTGCAAGAACATTGCTATATTCCGAAATACCACAATATTTCACTTGAAATCCATCATCGAAATCATTTCAACGACGAAAGCAAGGGGAGCGTGTTGACGGTTATCCAAATGTCCGTAAAACCGATGCCATAAGACGCATTTACACCATCCATCCGAACAACGCCGAATGTTTTTATTTGCGTCTGCTATTAGTCAACGTGCGCGGACCAAGATCATTTGATGATTTGAAAACTGTTGACGGTCAGTTGTGTGCGACGTATCGTGAAGCAAGTCAGCGATTGCATTTTTTAGAAGAGGATATGCATTGGGACACCGCACTTCATGACGCATCACTCACATCTCATCCAAAACAAATACGGGACTATTTGCCATAATAATATCTACATGCCTTCCGTCAAATCCGCAATAACTGTGGAATAAGTATAAAGACTACATGACAGAGGACTTATTAATTTTGGCGCGTAATCGAGCATCGGACGCAGACTTGCTATATATCTATGTACATTACAAATGTATAATTTTGATTTGATATTGGTTGAAGATCTGTGCCTTACAATTGTGAATAAGGCATTAGCGCAACTTGGCATTACTGCGCCCAATCATTGACCATGAGTGTTCAACGTGAACAACAATACGATTGCAATGAATTGCGTGCTTTCATACAAGCTAACATTACCAAATTGAATATTCAGCAGAAAAATGCTTATGATAAGATTATACGAGCGGTTGACAATAACGCCGGTGGATTCTACTTTCTTGATGCGCCCGGTGGTACAGGGAAAACGTTTCTGATCTCTTTGATTCTTGCTACTAAATGGTCACAGCAGAAAATTGCGCTGGCAATTGCTTCGTCAGGCATCGCTGCTACTCTACTTGATGGCGGCCGAACAGCACATTCTGCGTTGAAATTATCGTTGAACATCCAAGTCGTTGAAACACCAACGTGCAACATATCGAGGAATTCAACAATGGCAAAAGTTTTGCGAGGAGCTGGAATAGTTCTATGGGATGAGTGCCCAATGGCTAACAAAAAGTTATTAGAAGCATTCAATAGAACAATGCAAGATTTACGCCAAAAGCAACAACTTTTTGGCGGAGTATTAGTCTTATTATCCGGCGATTTTCGGCAAACTTTGTCAGTCATTCCTCGATCAACTCCTCCCGACGAAATAAACGTATGTTTAAAATCGTCAGTTTTGTGGAGACATGTTCAAAGGCTGACTCTTACCATCAACATGCGAGTCCAACTGCAAAATGATCGATCCGCAGCGGCGTTTTCGAAGCAGTTGTTGGACATTGGCGAAGGCAAAATACCAATTGATGATACCGGTTTGAACACATTGCCGAACAACTTTTGTACACTTTTACAATCGAAAGAAGAATTGATTGAAAGTGTATTTCCGAATATTGTTCAACACTATCAACGCCACGATTATTTAAGTGAACGCGCAATATTGGCACCGAAAAATGTACACGTCATCGAAATCAATTTTGCCAGTCAAGAAAAACTGCCAGGAGAAGCTACAACATATATGTACATCGATTGATAGCGTTTTAAATCAAGATTCCCCCCGGTCTGCCACCGCATCGTTTGGTCCTGAAAGTCGGTTCCCCCATTATACTTCTACGAAATCTGAAGCCACCGACCTTGTGCAATGGCACAAGACTTTCAGTCAAAAAATTGTGGCCAAATTTGATTGAAGCAACAATACTAAATGGCAAGGCAGCAGGTGAAGTTGTACTCTTACAACGCATTCCCATGATTAAAACGGAAATGCCGTTTGAATTTAAGCGCTTGCAGTTCCCAGTACGTCTTGCCTTTGCGATGACCATCAACAAATCGCAAGGGCAAACGTTTCAAGTGTGCGGCGTCAATTTGGAAGAACCGTGCTTCTCCCACGGCCAATTGTTCGTCGCCTGCTCGAGAGTGGGAACACCAAGGTGCTTATTCATTTACGCGCCAGGTGGAAAAACCTGTTGTTGTACCAATATGTTTTATAAATAAGTAACAGTTTTACAACTAAATAAAACACAAAGTAAAAACCCTTAAGAGTTTTATTCGATTTAGGTGTAGCGAAACGCACAGGGTAACAGCTAGTTAAATATACTTATGTATATCTAAACTCCGAGATCACCCAAACCCTTTGGCTAATGCTCTGGAACATTCCTGCGATCAAACACGCCTTAAAAGAAGAGATATGCCTGCGTACTAAGGAGCAACAATCAATCACTTGCTTGAGCTTGCCTAGATTTTAAATAGATGTAAGATTTTATAACTTATTGTTAGGCTTTTAAAACAAAAAACAGATTAAATAAATAAAAAAGATATTGCAAAAAAAAACGCGAACAAAACTATTATAAAATTGATCCAAATATCATCTGTTTACACATTTGTCTACAGCTGGCTCTTCCTGCGACAACAGAAAATTCCTGCTAGCAAAAAAATCACTAGCAAAATTACTAACAGCATCTCTTTTGCAGATTGATTTTCTTCCGCCGCGCCTGTACTTCAGAGCGTGCGCGCACCGGCTGGATTAGGTAGAGGGGGTTTCTAGCTAACGAACGAACGGCTGGTCAGTTGTCTCCGAGAAACTGGACCGGGGTTGCGAAACCCCGGACTTTTTTGTTTCTTTGCCTGAAAAGACCGATGAAAGGGAATCCAAGCAGCAGCCTTCAATGCTTGGAAATTGCGCTGGCAGCGCAGCATCGACGCAGAAGGAACCAGTTTTGAAAGTTTTTCAATAATTGTAACAATTGGTTCAATACATTTTTTTTAAATCGACTCAGACTTATTTCTTTCCGGACAAACCCTGCACTATAAGCGGATAATGTGGCACACGCGTTTGTTATCAAATTGAAAATATTTTGGAAAATAAAAAAAATTATAAATCCTAATATAAGTTCTTTTATACTCTTGAAACTTTTAAGAATCAAAACCAGGGAAATGCCTTAAGATGTAAAACGTCAACCAGAGGATCAGAATCGAGGTATATATATATATAGTATATATTTATATGCTACTATGAGAAAATAATTGTAAAAATCTGTTCATAATAAATAATAGCCTTCAATACGAGTAGCAATTCACGTTTAATGTCTTCAATTGACTTAAAACGGTTTCCTCGGAGTGGTCGTTTGAGTTTTCTGAATAGTTTGGTCGGTCGGCAGGAATTCGGAGTGCACCACACCTCGATAATCGAAGAAGTCTGTCAACATAACCTTGATTTTGACTTCCTTTGACGTGGTTTTTTCGACTTCGGCTCACCTTTGCTATTTTTGTATTTTTCCGCCAGTATTCATACGTTTCATGACATCTTGGTAGTCGGTAAACATTATTTCACAGGCGTTAAGGCTACGAAGTTATTCGAAAAAAATTGCGTAATTTTGTAACCAATCGTGCTTTCTCTTTTATTAAGCCCAAATAATCTTTCAAAATGGTTTTTACTGATCCTTCCGATATTCCAACGATGCCAGTAAGAGCTCTAACTATTAATCGTCGATTCTCGAGCACCAAATTCTTTTTTTTATTGACATGTTAATCATCAATTTATGTTGATGGCCGTTTTGTACATGGTACGTCGTCAACGCGTTCTCGACTATCATTAAATAATTTGTATCAATCTAAAACACTTGCTTGAGACAAATAATTATCACCAAAGGCATTTTCAATCATTCTGAACGTTTCGGCATCCGAAATTTGATTCCGCTTTAAAAAATTAATACAACTTCTTTGTTGAATAATTTCACTTAACGCAAAAATCGCCTAATGTATTTTGTGTACTTCAGAATGACAAGCATATACTAAACACTTATGATTATTTTGGTGTGACGTTTGGCACAGTAGTACTAGCCTAGAAAAAAAATATTTCGACGAATGGGTTTTCGCGCGAAATTTAAAAGTCTTACTAGTTTTAGCCCACAGTAGTATATAAATACCTATAACTCATTCACTAACCGACATATTCGACATAAGGTTAGTTAGAAAAAAGAAAATAATTACACATATTTCGTATACGAGAGTTGGTGGTGGTATCGACCCGATTTTATCTATTAACTATTAACATGTCACATACTAATAAAATATTTTTTGAGATTCATTAAGATACCTCACACACCACCAATCATATGGAATAAAGACACCCGGATGCTATCTGTTTGTCATATGACCTAGTTAAGTTTTCAACCAATTTTATCCATTTTATGCAATAAGATACACTGTTATCAGTAAAGCACGCTGTCGGTGCCACGCCCATCGGCCCGTGTTTACTCCGGCTCCTATTAAGCCTTCTAATACCATCTCCGGTAAAAATTGTACGGCTCTGCTGTAATTAATTATTGATTTATCACACTTTTACTTAGTAGTTTCTAACAGTACATTTACATATATGAGGAGTGCACGGGGTTGTCTTCCGATTTCATCCACTTTTACAGTGTTGGTTTGGGTACCTAAGGGATTTGTCTTGAGCGAATTTGGTTTTTGTTGCTTAAGTGGTTTAGGAGATATTTACATCAAACAAATTAGAGTGCGGAGTAATGCCCACATTTTAACAATTTTTAGTCCATAGGTTATTTTGTTACGCTTATCTATATGTAATTGTTATTTGTTTGTTTTAATTTTTTAGAGCAAGCGAACGTTCACCATTCGAGGGATCATGCTGTGGAGGTGGGTATGCTAATGTGGACTCGGTTCCTTCATCACCACATTCGGACGATCTCGAACCTCCACCACCAGCACGGTTCGTTTGTATTGCATTTGTTTTCGACAAAATTTTTTTAAATATGTTTTTTTGTTTCCATCTCTAGTTATCGTATAGTTATGTTAGGTGATTCAGGTGTTGGAAAAACAGCTTTGGTAAATCAATTCATGACGTCGGAATATATGCACACCTATGATGCTAGTTTAGGTAAGCACAACATTTCAAAATATGATCATTAATAGCTTTGAAACCTACTAACTACAGCTGTTTATAGAAGGAGCTTCATAGATATTAGAAAAGATCGTTAGAAATGAATAACAATTTTCAAACTATGTTTTGTCAAAAATTATCTGTTGTCTGATGATATTACAAAATTATTCAATTTCCGTCAGTTTTTTGTAACTGCTGTGTGAACAGTTTCAGTACATCAACAGTTTAATGGTTAATGGATTAAGAAATTGTGTTTTTTAAATAAACAATTATAATCTCGAGTTTCGAAAAATTAATATAATTAATGTGAATGTTATTTAATTTAATTAGTAATATATGTGATGTTTTTAGTAAAAATACTTTTATTTGAGTTGTAGATGACGAATTTGGTGAAAAGACAGTGAGCGTTTTGTTGGACGACGTAGAATCAGAGTTGGTATTCATTGATCATCCAAGAGTGGAAATGAGCGTAAGTTAAAACATAGTGGTTTTTATTTTTTGCAACACTTTATTCATATGATAAACGATACTTAAATATGAGTCTATATAAGTGGGTATACTGAAAGCCGATTTTATTAAATCAACATATTGAATGTATATTTGGAAATTCGTAGATAATTTGGTAAATATTTCATAACCAGAAGCATATTTCATAAACATCTCAATGTTTTAGTCCGATTCGGTCTCAACAATAATTTGGTAAATATTTCATAACCAGAAGCATATTTCATAAACATCTCAATGTTTTAGTCCGATTCGGTCTCAACAATTCATACCACCGCTGTTTATAAGAGTTTTAAAATGTTTGAAATATACCGACAGCAACGCCGCCATTTTTGGTTATAACGGCAATATAATTTTGGGCTTTTTAAGAGATAACTTCACTTGCAATGTCTACATACCTGATTATGAAGTAATTGGTTTTGTAAAAGGTTATTAAACTTTTGTTTCGAAAAACAGAGAAATTACTTTTTTAATTACCACTAAATCTATCGGGAAAATTTAGTTTCGTTCCATAGTCAGCCGAATGTTGTGTAATTGATTAGAGTTTTATATTATTTATATATATATATTTACGTACATACATACATATATATTTTTTTAGCGTTGACTGTGTTACTTTAATATTTTCTTCTAAAAATAGGTGGAAAACTCGTTATCAACTTATGAGCCGCACGGATGTGTTGTTGTATTTTCTGTAGTTGAAAAATCATCGTTCCGAGTTGCAGAAGAAATTATAAAATACTTGTGGCAGGAAAACTATATTAAAGATAAATCTGTTATTATAGTAGGGAACAAAGCGGATTTAGCACGTGCTCGAGTTATCTCAACACAAGGTAAGAGCATTTTAGTACGAGTACAATTAAATATTGCAACGATCTTATGCGCATAATATCATTTGTTAAGGCCGTAGCATTTTAAACAAACACTTATGTTTAGAGTACTGTATAAAAAATTGACGCTTTAACACTGTCAGCAAACAGAAAAGCGAAAACATTTTGCAATATTCTATACAATTCGTATTCAAATTGCGTCTCCTCAATTTTTATACTCTTGCAACAAAGCAAATACATAAATAGTTTTGTTCAATTATCGGTTGCTTGTGTCACCTAAAACTCAAGATAGATATAGCGTTATATCTGTGTAAATGATTAGGATGATGAGTTGAAATCCGTGAGAGTGAAAATGAAGATATTTTGATGAAACATGGTAAACATGTTTTTTGATACCATGAGATGTATAGTAGCGCGATATATTATTGTGATGCGGAGAAAATCCTTTCCTGATGATGGTATGCCTGTATGTCCCTTTACCCCCTTATACCTAACAAAGATTTTCAAACGTCCGTTTGGCTTTATACTATATATGTATATATAAATCAATATACATATATGATATATTACCGAAATTAACTGAACGTATAATATTGAATAAAGTATGTGAAATTGGTCTACGAATTGGCCCATATCATATTTAATGATTTTCGTTATTTGAATATTGAAGCTGTTATAAAAATTATGTGGTTTAGCGGTGAATATGAATGGAGTTGACCTAGACCTTCGTCCAAACCTCATTTCCCTAAATATTTTTGGCCTTCTGGTAGACGTTTTCCACATTAACTCAAGATATTAAATTTAGCATCTTCGGTTGAGTTTACATAACATTTATCTCATTTGAGAATGATTTTAATACATACATAAATAATTTTCGCTAATGCGAAGAAAAGACTAGTTAAATGTAATGTATTCACGATTTCATGTTTTAATATAGTTTTTAATATACATATGTACATAGTTATGCCAAACTTTATTATTATGCCAAATGTTATTATTTGATCCCTGCAAGTTGCAAGAGTATAACATTTTCTGTTAAACCTAAACTTAGCCTTCCTTGCTTGTTATGTTGCCTTGTTAATTAAAAAGAGAATGATGGAAAGTAAAGTACACTATACAGTTTAAGCTAATAAATATATTTAGAAGCGATGATGACGTACCTGGCGCAAAGAAAAACACGCTCGCTACATACATGCTCTCCATAAAACTTAGGTAACTAGCATCAGAAGAAATCAGGGTCTCTTAATGGAGTAATCTGCGCTGATTTCCGAATATATTATGCAATAAATCCTATACATGTATATATAAATATATATGCACATATTATATTGCAAATTAGTATAATTTAGTGAATACCTGATTTTCTCTCGTTTCGTCTTTAGAAGGAAAAGCGTTAGCTGCTTCACACGATGCAAAATTTATAGAGACATCCAGTGGAATTCAACACAATGTTGATGAACTATTGGTAGGAATCCTAAAACAGGTGTGTATGATCGATTCATATTATATATTAAATAGTTTCTTAAATATACTCATTCAATATAATCTATTATATATTTAAAAAAATTTTACAAATAACAACAGAGTTTTATATACTAACTGTCTTAAAAACAGTTGGAGTTCATACATTTTATTTAGTATCCCTTCAATTCGATGTACTTCATGTAATGCTGTTTACCTCCACAAAATCTCTTAAGAACCATAGTACAAATTTCAGCGTCTGTAAGCATTAGGAATTACATATATGTACACTTGCGGTCAATAAAAACGAACCACCAAATATAATTGAAATAATTTTGTATGATAGCATGGCGCTGAGTCATTCTGAAAGATTAGACAATCCGTAAAAAAATAACCCTCTTAAATTGCGGGTACTAAAAGTTGTTAACCACAGTCGCATATTTTTGAGCAATCATTATTTGGCATTTTGCGCACTTGCGCAACTAAAACATGAGTATACTCGTAATTGAACAGTGTTCAACACAACACATACATATAGTAGGGGAGCCCAAGCGGGGTTTTTCGAAGTTACTAAAGCGTGTCAGAAACATTGCACCTTTTTATGTACCCCTACCAAATATGAGCCCTTAATATGGAGGAGTGCGTTGGGGGGAATTCGACAGATTAGAGAAAAAAAATCGATCCATCGGAAAACTCGAGCGCGTCAGATTAAGAGATGGTAAATTAAATACATGAAGACGTGTGTATATTTCCATATTCTGATAGTTTGAGGGTGACTTAGAGAAATAGCAGGGTGACAAATTTGCAAAAAAAATACGTCACCTTAAAATACTCGTGCACGAAAATCCTATCATCTGACAGCTTCCATAGGGCGATACAGGTAAAATCGTCGACAAAAGGTCAAGCGTACTGATCACCATAGCGTGGTTGTTATTAGTAGACGCTTGACACTTTTGTTTGTTTGTGGTGTTTTCTATTTTTTTTTCCGTTTACAGCGATCAGTTTTACATCCATTGTAAAAATTAATGAGGTGAGTGTCAAATGTGTTTTCTGTGGCGAAGAAACGTATGAAATATATATATATACATATATATGCATATATGTATACACTGTTTTTATTTCATCTTGTAACAAAAACAAGAACCAAACAGAATTCTTCCACTTTTAAATCGTCAGATTAACGATATCCCTCTATATAATTGTCAGATTATCTTTTGGGAAGACTCTGACATCAAGTTCATCCCCCTGCATAAAAATCTGACGCGCTCGAGTATCTCAAGGTCACCTTGTTTTTACAAGTTTTAAAATCAGTCATGACTTTTGGTCACGTCGAAATTGTCAGACATTTAAATGGCACACTTTTTAGAGGTTCCTTAACATTCGCTTTGAAAATCTAACACGCTCGAATAACTTTTTTATACTCTCGCAACAATGTTGCTAAGGAGAGTATTATAGTTTTGTTCACATAACGGTTGTTTGTGAGTCTTAAAACTAAAAGAGTCAGATATAGGGTTATATATACCAAAGTGATCAGGGTGACGAGTAGAGTTGAAATCCGGATGTCTGTCTGTCCGTCCGTCCGTCCGTGCAAGCTGTAACTTGAGTAAAAATTGAGATATCATGATGAAACTTGGTACACGTATTTCTTGGCTCCATAAGAAGGTTAAGTTCGAAGATGGGAAAAATCAGCCCACTGCCACGCCCACAAAATGGCGAAAACCGAAAACCTATAAAGTGTCATAACTAAGCCACAAATAAAGATATTAAAGTGAAATTTAGCACAAAGGATCGCATTAGGAAGGGGCATATTTGGACGTAATTTTTTTGGAAAAGTGGCGCCCCCTACTAAGTTTTTTGTACATATCTCGGAAACTACTATAGCTATGTCAACCAAACTCTATAGACTCGTTTCCTTCAGGCATTTCCATATACAGCTCAAAAATGGAAGAAGTCGGATAATAACCACGCCCACCTCCCATACAAAGGTTATGTTGAAAATCACTACAAGTGCGTTAACCGACTAACAAAAAACGTCAGAAACACTAAATTTTACGGAAGAAATGGCAGAAGGAAGCTGCACCCAGGCTTTTTTTTAAAATTGAAAATGAGCGTGGCGTCGCCCACTTATGGACCAAAAACCATATCTCAGGAACTACTAGACCGATTTCGATGAAATTCGGTTTGTAATATTTTCTTAACACCCTGATGACATGTACGAAATATGGGTGAAATCGGTTCACAACCACGCCTTCTTCCAATATAACGCTATTTTGAATTCCATCTGATGCCTTCTTTGTATAATATATACATTAGGAACTAATGATGATAGCGGAATAAAACTTTACAAAAATACGGTATTTGAAAAATATGTAAATGACGTATTATGAAATCTCGATTATCACTTTACCATGCGAGAGTATAAAATGTTCGGTGACACCCGAACTTAGCCCTTCCTTACTTGCTTTTTTTTGAGAAACCGCCATTTTGTCATAAAATTGTATTTTGCTTGTTCCTTCGAATATTTACTAGATTTAATATTACTTTAATGAAGTCTGTTTGGTTTTTTAAATTCAGAGGATTCAGTTCAGAAATATGGTGGTCACCGGAAAACGTCAATTTTGAGAGGAGCTTCCGGAGAACGGCTGTAGTTCCTTTCCAATTAAATATTTTACTAATGCTAAGTCTCAAAATACAGCTAAAAGATAACGTACTAAGTGTACAAATTTTCTGATCAATAAATTTAAAAATTTTTCATAAAAAATTCTGGAAAAATCTCCTATTTTCGGCCTTCTAACTCTATGTAACTCCTTAACTCAGCAACAGAGCATCCATGAACTTAATTAAATTTTTGGTGATGAGGTTCCATCAGGGACCAGTGTTTATCGATGGTATGTTGAAATCAATCGAGGTCTTAGATAACTCCAAAACAAATTTCGAAAAAGTTGTCCAAAACCAGTTGTCGTTTCAGTAATTGACGTTGTGTGCAAACTGATATAGCAAGATCGTCACGTGACCTACCGTGAGATTGAGACAACTATAAGAAAGTATAGATAGGCATTAGTGGGAACAGCATACATTCAATATTGCACGAAGAATTTACTGTAAATATAATTTGGCTGGTGTCGATATGTCGAGAAATAGGTTAAAAAAATACGATAGCGATGCTTCGAGAGAACATTTTGAAAAACAACAACACATTTTTCGGTGTTTAATATTTCTTTTCGTTCTCTAATGCCATAATATAAAAGGCAACAACTAACGAAACAACCGTGAATCCTATGAAGGGGCTTACAACAAGAAAGTTTGCTTTTATTAAATTGTTTATTTTTCAAAGCTTTGGAAGCTATAGTCGTTATCAACCGCTTGTACTAATTTGTGAAATATATTTACACTGTAAGAGAGAATTTTTGCAAAAGAAAATCAAAGTTTTTAATAATTATTTACACCCCACCTTTTTTGTTGACGGAAGAGAGTTACTCATAATAATTTTCATCTTAACGTAGCTAACCTTGAAAAATTGCTCTTCTTCTTTGCTACTCTACCTGTGGACAGAGCCAGAGCTTTTCATGCTGTCAATGGTCTAATAGTTATCTGGGTGCAAAACTGTAGATCGGAAGTACGTAAAAATCCTATAGGCACACGTTAAAAAAGACTGTATGAACATGATGGGAATATTAATATTAACAGGTCACTGTCTGATGGAGACACCCGCCCGCAGGATGAGGCGGATAGATCGAGAATACTGTAGCAAATGTCTAGAGCAGGACACCAGGGGGAATATCTTGTGCACTTTTCTCGCTTTGGCAAGACTAGGCTGTAAGCATCTGGGGTCCCAATTGTATGATACACTGAAAGAGGTATCGATAGTGAGGACGTAGAGTCTGTTAAAATTCATGTCTAGCGCAGGCATCGTAAACGATGACTACTCCTCATGGACTTAGCAACTGAAGTCGATCTGGTATCGCAAAGGACCAAACTGGTCTATTCGTGGCTACCTGGTCTACCAGATTAACCTAATCTAAGAGTTCAGTGATTTTAGTAATAATAATTTTTGTATGCCATTATAAAGTCACTTTTGGCCAAATTACAATAAAACATTTGAAATTTTCATCATATGATTAGAAAATACTACAGTTATAGCGTTGGAAAAAAGTTGAAACTTTAAACCGTTAGCATTAATAAACCAAGTACATAGTATTTCTTACAACTTTGTTTATATTTATAATTGTTTTTTTTTTTTCTTTTCTTTTTTTTGAGTTTCCCCGAACTCAGTTTTGATTAGTTTGCGAGTAGCCTCGCAATTTGATTTTATTTTCGTTATTACGAGTATTATTTCTTCCATAAAAGCGATCTTATCATTACATTCAGCCCGGCGTACTTTAACTACTGCATTACTTGCAGTTTAAGTGCGTGTTGGAGGTCAAGCGAGACCAAAGAAGCATAAAAAGAAATCCATATCAGTTAAGTGAAGAAAAATAAGTCAAAACAAAAACGCAAGACTAATTGAAATATTCGTTTATGATGGCCTGTCTAGCTGTCTCATTGACGCTGGCGCTACCGTTTGGCTCGTTATTCTCGGCTACGCTTTGGCCTTTCCGCACACCAATTTATTACTTTATTATTGTTTGCAACTCGCCGGTAGATACTCACGCATTTTATTCCTTCCAACATTGCGATCGTAAATCAATACGGTACTCTTTCAATCTACAATGTAAACAACCAAAATGCATTCAATTACAAAAAACGAAAAAAATTACGGTAATAATGATTATTTCGAAAATTGTTAACTTCTTTTCGTAATTTGGGCGAGTTTTTGGGGCTGCGTAAAATTTGGTATAAAAAGCTAAAGTGCATTCTGAATATTCATCAGTTGAATTTGTGAACTCACATAGCACAACACAGACCTTCCCAAAAAAAAAATCAAAATGTTCAAGTTGGTAAGTTGGCAAGTGGGAGTTACGAAAAATATTTCAAAACCAATTAATATCTTTGTTCTCTTCTCAGGTGGTGTTGTCTGCTCTCCTCGCCGTAGCTGCTGCTGCTCCAGGCTTCATTGCTTCGCATCCAGTTGTGTACTCCGCACCCGTCGCTACAGTTGCCGTGCACGAGCCCGTTCTGACCAAAGTGGGCGCCGTGGTTCAGAGTGTGCCCACATCAGTCTCCCACCAAAGCCAATCGGTTGTGCACAGCTCCGCTCATCTTGTTGAGGACATTGTTGCACCGGTTGTTAAGACCAGCTATGTAGCCTCTGCTCCTGTTGTGCATACCTACGCTGCTCCCATTGTGAAGACAATCGCTTCTCCAGTGGTTTTGAAATCGTGGTAAATGCTCGACGCTGTGATGTACTGCATGAAAGCTTGAATTAGTAGTTGGACGTGATATTTTATTTTTATTTTCTTTGGAATTGCTTATTATGTACCTAATTTTTTTTTGCTAATTAAATAAAAAGATAAATTAATTTTCCCAAAATGTAAGATTGCGCTTTAAATTATGAATATTAACTGGATTGAGATCGGAACATAATAAGGAAGACCTTATTTACTAGAAGGGCGTGGTTATAACTAAGTTCACCTTATTTTTGACGGACAGTATGGATATGTAATATTTACATTAAAACAATTTCCTCTGAAAGGTCTTGGATGGGGTCTTTAGTATAAGATTCAAATGAAAACAATCAACATGAGCGACGATGACAACATTAACACCAACCAAGTGGCACCCACGCAACTGGTAATCCGATGGAGGGTCTCCTGCAGCTATGGTACGGCTCCAAACTGCGCTTTGTGCGGTGCGAGGAGGTTTCCACTCAGACTACAAAGACTTACATCTTCATTAGGGTTAGGATGCCTGATATGTTCACGGAGTCGATATTATGGATGCTGGCCAAACAAAACACGAAATTGAAAACGATTATGTGGCAGATATTTTATCGTGATAGTACCCCAGAAGGTGATATTATAGTTATGGTTATAGACAAAGACTCGAATTCATTCCTCGAGTCTGTAGGTGGCAGGGCTCAGCTATTATTCTCCACCGTCCACTTCAGGGTTGGTCACCGCCAAGCTGCGAAGGTACCTTCTTAGGAGAGTTGCCCCCGGACGAGTAGGCGGATAAAACCGCCATCGACAAAGAATGCCATCGGAGAACATCTCGGAGCCAAGTCGTCGAGTGCGAAGAAAAAAGGATATGAGGATTTTCCCGACTCCCAAAACTCTGTTAACCAAACAGATTATTTGCCATCTGTGCAAAGCTCAGTCAACCTACAAATTTTTTAATGCAACTACTCTCACAGGACACCACAGTGCAGTAGAATTTTATCCCTGAATTGCTGGCTCAAGGCTTAAATTTGTTTAAAGCCCCGAGTACGGTGGACCTAACGATAGCTTACGTGAGACCCTCTGCGGCCCTGCGCTCATTGGTATATACATATGTTTCTTGAAAAAAAGTAAATACAACAGTCCGGTTTATGGAAACCAGGGTCAAGATTGGACAATGGGCGTTGCACCGCCCACCTTTAGGTAAAATCACATATCTTGTTACCCGCTCTACCGATTTCAACCAAATTAAGTGGATATGATTATTCTGATATTCCTATATTACAGTGTGAAAATGAGCGAAATCCGATTACACCCATATTTACTTCTCATACAACACAATTTTAAATTCCATTTTATTCATACCTTTCCAGAAAACAAATCATGACGCAACTAATACAAATAGTTAAAATTTTGACCGAATAGTGCATTTGAAGTATGTCACCTTAAGACTTAAGATTGGCCAAATCGAATGAAAAGTTTTCAAACCCCTAGGTACCGAATATGCGGACCCCAGTACCCATAGTTGACATTTTACCGAAAATATCGGTTATTGTATGAGATATATAATTAAAATGCAGATATAATTATTTTCTGAAAATAGTATTTCTGTGGCTCAAAAATGGGTTCAACCAATACCTCCTTTAACCGTCATATACATACCTAATATAAAGATTATCGAACGTCCTGGTGGCTTTATACTGGATACATCGGCCAATATATTGGTAACCTTATTGAAATGATGAGAGCGTGTTTTCTAATAAGAGTGCATCCATGTGCTTAGAATGAATAAAATTTGGTGAAAACTTGCCCTAGACCCCATGTAACACCTGAAGATATTTCCCTGCCATTAATCCTTACAAGAGTATTAAATGTTCGGTTATACCCGAACTTATCCTTCCTTACTAGTTTACTACTTCTTAGACTTCGTAAAATGTTTTAAGAATAGAAGAAAAATGTTATTTCTTCTAAGACATATTTAGCTAGTACAATGAAGGCATATATAGAGAAGATTCACATGTTTAAGTGAATAGAATTTCAGAAAACATAACAAATATTTTGAAGAATCTCGCCTAGTGTTAGCCGGTCCTGCCAATTGGATGTTGCGTCAATAACATAGCTTTATTTCCGAAAATAATTAATATTTTGTAAATCACCTTAAGGACATATCTTTAATGATTAAGCTGGGGCTCATTCTGGATAGGAAAAAAGGCAGCGATTCCCTTACACTGCTGTAGAGGATCTGTTGCCAAAAGGATACTAAGCCCATTATGTGTTTTTGAATCTTTATGTGGCGGAGGGTTCTAGAAAAGAATACACTTGTAAAAAAACTCAAAAGCGTTCAACGGATGGCGCTCATCAGCATGTGTGGTGCACTTAGGTCCACTCTAACCATGGCATTTAACGCCATCTTGCACATAGTGCGCGTAAACATCGTCGGAAGTTATATGACTCTGAAAGCCTCCTTCAGAGAAGTGACATCCACTCAAATAGCAGGGCGACGATACTAGCCTTGAACTCATTAACAGTTTAGAGTTGGTCAAAGAATGTCCAACCTCATTAATAATAGTACAGTAGAGGCCCGCTAATCCGGACATGGCTAATCCGGATTCCACTGTAATCCGGACAGGGTTAAAAAACTCAAAATTTCTATTATGTCCTTGTAATTCGGACCGACATTCTCTATCCGTATTCTCTAATCCGGATCACATGTTTATTATTCACTACATTCGCTTTTATGCTTTATTGGTTTAAGTTTTTTTTGTTTTTTTGGAACAGGTGTACTATTTGTTATAATAAACAAACAGAAATTTATAAATATTTTTTCATAATACATAATTCTGATATGTCTTTGGTAATCCGGATTTCCTTATATTCTGGATAGGGGCCGGTTTTAATTGATCCGGATTAGCGGGCCTCTACTGTATCGAGTTTCCTTGTGATAAGACTGGTATGCGTGCCTGGCGAAATCGTAGGCAATTGTAAAGCTGATAAGCTAGCTATCAGTTGAATGGGAGCGGTCGGTGCTCTCGTATCCTTTTGTGTATAACTAGATAGCTGGACTTCGTGGGAGCTTGACCGGCGCTGAGCCACCATACATGGTCTGCCGCAAAACTTTTTGGTCCGAAATCGATCGCAAGAGATCTAGTGAGTAGTCCCTAGTTGTGAGAATTTTAACAGGAACTTGCACTATTGGCGTCCATGCTGCTAGGTAACGAACTTTACCAGACGCCATCTGCAGAAACTGTATGGAAGAAGATGAGGTGGAAACTGCTTTCTTCTTGACCATTCCGCGTTTGGGAGGTCAAGGCTTAAATACTTGGGAGCGCTTAACTTCAGACATCCCACCGAACTGGCAGGATTGGTAATTAAATGCCTGTGTAAATTTGTATTGGTTTTGGTAATTTATAAGTTCGTATACAAAATTTCATTTTTTCTAAGTCTTCACAAAGGACCATACATAGCAGTCAACAGGCAATCTGCCATCTAACCTAACCTAAGCTAAGCTTAGAAATTATGATCAAAACTTATTAAATAACAACACAAACCAAAAATCAAACAGATGTGATAATACATCGCCTCATAGCAAGTGATATCACATCGCACATCTGCGGTCTTAACATATCACATGATATCATATAAAATAACGGTGCAACGGAAGCCGTGATTAATTGTTAACTCGTAAGAAACCACTTATTTGATAGTATCTTACAAATGCAGTTGCAACCACAAAAAACTTACCAACATGCCCACACATTCCACGCACAAGCTGAAAGCCGGTTCGTGCTGCCACCTTGAAGACTGGGGCATGTTGTGCTGTTGCGTACACGCACAGTGCGTGAACATGAACTTGAGACACTTCCACGTAAGCCAGCGCAAGTTCGGTTTGAACCACAAGAAAAGCGCTACAAAGTAATGATAAAAATAGCGACATTTACAACAATTACCAATCAGGTTGTTGTTGTCTTGTAGGCATTAGTTGCATCAGCGGCAAGTGGCCAAATAAAACGCACAAGCAAACGAATGCGTTCGTTTTTCACGGTCAAGCCTGATGTACCAATGTGTGACTGAGACTTTCGGTGAGGCAGACACGGCTGTTAAAACTCGGTTTATGGCCAAGTAAAGAAGCCAAGCATGCCACTAGCAAAAGCCATTAAAGCGCTTACGGCGAGCGTGTGCGTGATGCAATCGCAGCTACATACTTTAATGGCCGCTTAGTTGTTGTTATTGTTGTGGTGGGCAAACGCGATATGGCATGTTGTATGTACTTTTATTTCTGAGCACAATTTATTTGGTCGTGTTGTGTTGTGTTGTTGCGGCAGTGTGTCAACGGCTTATCGTGGCAGACAAAACACACAAGCTCGGCGGCCCACAATGACACGCCATGCAACACACCTGCAGCGACATGCTGCCAAGGCGTATAACGGTTAATAGCGGCTGCGTCAGCGAGTCATGTAGCTCACGAGTGAGAAAATGAAAATAAGAGTGCTTCTATTTCACATGTTTTTGTTGTTGTTATAATTTAGTTTTCATATGGCACACATTTGCGCCGACCAAACACCTTAGCAACGGAAAAACGCAAACAATGACCGGCCCACCGACCCAACAACCCACCGACCGGGCGCACTACTTTACATCGTTCGGTCATAATTCGCAACAACACTGTGCCGGCAGCCAAAAATGCGACCAAGTTGGCGTTTTTCACGTCGGCTGCTTTTATGATTGTAATCTTATTTTGTTTATATATTTTTTTTGTGTACTTTAACTGCATGTTTTTGCTGTAGATTTTCCTCTTTTGCATTTTTGTGCATGTTGATGCTTTATTTTGTTACAAATGTCTGTGTTTTCGGTGAAAATTCGTTGGATTACTGCGATTGTATAAAAGAGCAGGCGTTGGTCAGCAACAAGCAACAGTCACAACGGTAATTCACCGCAATACAGAACTACAATTCGCAAGCGTTCAACACCCGAGAAAGGATTATCAAAATGCTGAAATTGGTAAGCGCAGACGTGACTGCTTTTCCGAATCGTAATATCCATCCCCATCGTTTTATAACCAAATGTTTTATCCTTATGCAGGTAGTGTTGTTATCTACTTTGCTTGCCGTCGCCGTTGCGCGTCCTGGCTACCTCTCACACGCGCCCCTGCTCTACTCGGCACCAGCCACAGTCATCCACGAGCCCGTATTGGCCAAGGTAGGCGCGATCGTGAAGAGCTACCCCACCGCTGTCTCCCATCAGAGCTCGTCGATTGTGCACAGTTCAGCCGTTGCTGTGCAGCCCATCCTGGCGCCCATTGTGAAGACCACTTACGCAGCACCGGTGCTGCATGCTGCCCCCATCTATAAGACCATTGCATTGCCCTCTTTGCATGCATCGCCTTCGGCCGGTTGGTGGTAATGCGGAGCTGTTATGTTACATTAATTCCACTCATCAAACAAAGTGGCGGCCTGTAAGTGGAGTTGCGGTTCCAGTACCCGCCAGTTGTCAGTTGTTGGTTTTCATCTTCATAAGTTGTATATAATTACATACATATTTGTTTCTAATTTTAATAATGTCATTTAGTTGAATACTTGTTTGCAAATAAATGTCTTAAAAGCGAATTTCTAGTCTCGGTTATATTATACCCGTATATTAGAGGAATATAGGACAACACGATTTCCACTGTATTTTTTCGGTTTTTTTCAAGAAGAAACCATATACATAGTTTGGAAAATATTTCTGAAAAGAGTTAAGCGTTACCAACGAAACGTCGGAGACCATATAAAATAAATTTATAGATGATCAGCGTAAAAGGCTCAGTCGATTTAGCCACGTCCGTATGAATATACGCGAACGAGTCCTTCAGTTTTGAGATACCGATCTGAAATTTTATACCTTTTCTCTCCAAGAAGATGCTCATTTGTCGGCTGCATATGGCTGGCAAGCAAACTGAACGATCGGTATCAAGTGATCATATGGAAAACTTTTCTATTTAACGAGATAGTATCTTCAATAAATTGGCAGAGCACAAGGCATTGCTAAAATAGTCAAAGATAGAGTATAACCGCAATACAACTGACTGATCAAACTTAAATCATTCGATGGAAAAGTAATTTTGAAACTAAACAATCAAAATCTGAATAAAGATCTTTTTATACCCTTTTGCGCTATCAAAAATGCGAAAGGTGAAAGGTATAATAGCTTCAGTACAGACGAAATTTTTTTCTTTTTCGAGATACTTCAATCTTTGTCTGGCGAAAGCTTAAGAGAAAGTGTTTAAATGTTTCCATCTCATTGCAACTTTCATAAATTGTATCCTCTAAAATCATTAGCATCACCGCATGAGTGTCAATGGGAAGGTATTCAGTTAGGACGGCGATATGAGGCTTTCGTACTGGTTGCTGACCAACGCTTGGTAAGCTCGCGCGAAGCTAATAAATTCAGCGTCCGAATGCACGAATACAGGGGAACCCCTGCTCGTTCCCATTTTGATAAAATTTTGAAATGGGTGCCTTTTTAGCATGCTCTTTGGCTGTACAACTTCCAACGATTCTGCTATGTCCAGGCACCAATACAAAATATGATATGGAATGCACTCCTTGACCAGCTTTGAGCTCATTCTCAACAGTATATGATGGTTGCAACTTCTGCTTGAAAGGCAATACAATGTTCTGGCAGTTTGATTCGCGAGTTAACTCAGAGCCCCTGACATAAGATTTGACTTTCCACTTTTCAATTGAGCTTTGATCCATCCTTTTCCCCACCCATATATATCTCTCTAAGTTATCCGGAAAGCAATCGAAGAGAGAGAGGTTTTCGTAATGTCTCGTTCTAGAACACTAAATGTGTGTTCCCCGACTGTGGAATGACCGTGGAAGGTTCTAGATACTTCCGAAACCAATAAAAGCCCCTGAAGAATCTTCATCGTTATCGACATTTGTACACACTCGATGCGATTGGTAAAGTGTACGAACACTTAAGAAACCACTTGGAGTTAGCGTTTACGTACGGCTTTAAAAAAAGAAATCCACTATCCATGAAAAATTCGACTCCAAATTAAAATTTAAGGAACACCTGGCGTATATGTACTTCGGGTAAAGCAAACAAAATACAATATAAGTACAAGTATAATGATCTATCAAGAATAATGGTCAATAGGGGCTGCTTGCGTTCCAGCCGGCGAGCTTTTCAGTCCTCTGGTAAATAGAAAACTGTCAGCTCTAATCGTGAGCAAATTAAGCCATATAAAGTATATTAGGCGTCAGTTAGTCCGTATGATAGATGAGAATTAAAGTTTTTCTCTCACCCATGAAGTAGTACTTAATCCGGTGGTTCCATAAGAGCGATATGAATTGGGAATGGGTTCGCTTTAGTGCGTGGATGGTTGAAAGTTCCACACTCCGGCTTTCGATGCTTTCTACTACTATAGAAAAAAAACAATATGGGTGCTATATGTAGAATTCCATCGTGTTGTGTTGTGAGAGCTGCTCATTGAACACATTATAGGTTTTTGGCGAGTTTGTCTTTACCCAGTGCCCTCCATCGGGCAACAACCTTATAGATCAGTATTGGTTTAACCAGCCAAAGCAAAACTAATATATCTTGCTATTGCGGTATTCGCCGTTGCCAAGCACAAAGGATCTTCCCCAGAGCCTTTATCTTGAAAACTTGTAACGTCGACTTATCAGATGTTGTCATCGTTCATGTGTGTGCACCATATAGTAGGTCGGGGATGATGGGTGACTTGAAGAGTGTGGCCTAAATTACCTACGCAGTTCGACGTAGAACCTTATGGCAAGTGTTATTCTGCATTGGATTTCGAGGCTGACATTGTTGTTACTGTTAATACTGGTTCCCAGATTGAGCAAATTATCTATTATGACTATCAACAGTGACGTAGGAGCCAACTGACGAATGCAACGACTGTTTGTTTGAAAATATATTCCGTCTTGGGCCCGTTCACTACCAGATCCATTTCCTTCGCTTAATTTTCCAAATATCATACCCCTTCCATAAAACATGTCGCACTCCTACAGTGATAATAAAATCTGAGAATATCTAACTTTAGTGCTCTGTAACCTCTCTGGATTTATGACCCACTATGTTTCATTACTATTCCAGTATTATGAACCTTCTATTTCTTCTCTCCTGCATTGATCTCGGAGTCAAATGAAACCAAGTGATAGAAAATTAGACCTCAATCTTTCCTACTAGTTTTAAGTATTTAGACAGGATTTTACATTACCATTTGAATTTCTTTTACATTCAGAAGAGTTTTGTTCATATGCTATAATACACGAAATATAAGTAAAATAAAAACGGGAAGAGCTTGACTCAAGCGTAAATTGGTTGCTGGGCCATGCAGGGCATGTTTCAGACTCCAAATATTAAAACACCAACACAAACCAATAAAATATGTGAAATTTCTAAAAATGTTTCAGACAAATAACAACTCTGATCTATGGAATTTTCGAAACCTGCGCACATTAGTTGTTGGTTGGTTTGTTTTGAGCCCGCTCATGCCTTTGTTTTGTGGCAGCTGCGCATTGTAGCTGCGTTGGCGTCTTTTAATGATTTCTGTTTATTTAACTCTTGTTGCTAATTGACTGTACTTTGCTACGCCGCTGGCTTTCCAGCTCAATAGGCAGTCTACAACCACATACATACAGTACGTATGGCATAAGCCGCGTCAAACTGTAATAAAACTCAAAGCGCTGATTAGGGGCCTTGTTGCGCAACGAAGTGGCGTTGGTGTTGCAAATGAGTTCCGCTTTGTTCTGCTACAATAATTTCAGCATTATTGTCGTTTATTTTCCATATTCTACTCGTATATCATACTCTCTTGGCCAGTGTGTGTGTGTGTGTGTTTGTGACGTTAGGTAACATTTGAATATACGAGTATTGAGCCGGCAGCGCGAGTCAGATACTCAATCGGCCAAATGGCCAATATTCTGAGATAAATTTCAGTGATTAATGACGTTCGACTGGAGGCAGCGACAAAATATCGCCAAAGGCGCTTGTTCACGGTTGTTGCGTTATGTTTTGGCCATTTTTTTTCCGCGGCCACACTCACACTTATTGCCGCATTCGCTCATATATAGTAGTGTGAATATGTGTGTATGTTAACATATTTAAATAAGATTTGTAATATTATTCTAATCAGCTTATGATGCACATATCTGCTTAAAGATATTTATGTACATACTATAAATGTGGACACGGAGACAATTGTTTTCTTTTTCTCTCAGAAGTGTATCTAAATTGCTCAGTAATTGTTTTTTTAGGCCTTCTTTCAAATACTTACACGGTGCCGGATATTACGTTACATAATATGATATATATTTATTCATGGATGGTAGATAAGTTCACTGACTTTTGTAAAATAAAAGCAAATATTTATTACTATTTTTTGTTTTCAATAATAAAAGTAAATATATGATTGCTTAGGATGGTTCATATTTTAGTTTTGTAACCATGGGTAGTGTGCCATCGACTAGCTGGTAAATCCTGGTGCTGTAAGCCAAGAATCTTTACGTGGTTGTACACCATGATCGTGCGACCGATACTCACGTATAGTCTTGGGTCTCAGCAGTCTTCGCAGACTTCGGTAGGGCCCCAACTATCGAAGCTGCAATGACACGAAGGCATCTGCATGTCGACTGCAATGCGCACTTGTCCGACAGCAGCACTTGAAGTCATACTCGAGCCCAAACCACTTCACCTAGTAATTGGTCAGATAGCCAAACACAAACTGTTATAAATAACAGCAGAAGGGTGTGGCAGAGGTAAGGTAATCTCATCCCAGCGGATGAAAGAATTAAATGAGCGAGATCATTGGCTCCTTTCCGAAGGAACAACATTACCAAAAGGGCAAACTTCACTAAGAAGTTCAAGGTTACCCTTAGCAGCAAGGCTGAAAGGAAAGATTCCACTCTCGAAGTACTGCTTAGGGATAGTATAATCAAGTGGTACACCGACGGCTCGAAAACGTCAGAGAGAATTGGTGCAGGAGACGTAGGACCACGCACCAAACTCTCCTTACATATGGGAAGTTTTTCAAGTTTTTTTTTCAGCAGAAGTTTTTGTATAGAGAACGGCTATAGCAAGGCGGAACGTAACCAAGTTCACCTCATCTGGGTGCCCGGTGACAAAGGTATAACCGGGAATGAACTCGCTGATGAGCTCGTCCGCAGCATACACTAACCCTGAACCTGAACCCTTCTCTGGGATAAGTCCCCATGCCACAAAGGAACTGCTCCGGAAGAAAGAAGGAGTAGGCAAAGAGCGGTATTGGCGGTCTGCTGACACAGGTTAACGACGCATGGATCCATGTTTCGAAATAGGGATCGCTTCGCTAGCACCCAGCAGTATTTTGGCCTTTATCAATATGCTGGTGCTAGGGAGTCTTTGTGATTTAGGAGGGCGCACAATAAACCTAAGGTCGCGGTGCAATCCTCGTCTATCACGTCATCACGCTCATCATTTGGATATAATATGTGTATGTATATATTTTTATCAAGTCTTCGACGTTTTTTTTTTAACATCTGACAACAAATGAACAATGTCAAAAGTTTAAAAACGCATCGTCTTTCATGAAAGATACTTTGGTAATTTTGAAAATTGGTGATTTATCCCTCCTTATAGCCTCCTTTTAACTGTTTGAACAATACGTTTTCTGAAAATCTCTAAAGTAGGCGGAAGTTAAAAAAAAGGCGGTTGGGGTAGTAGTTCGTAGACTAATTAGGCCAAAAAGAAAACTTTTTTCTGTGGCCAATGTGACCACTTTTTTTACAATACGAAAGAATTGGTTCAATAACCACTGGAACGTTGGAATTTGGGATATACCGATACATCCAAAAATACTCTGAAGGGCGTGGCATATTGAAAGCCGACATGCGGCCAGCTTTAAACACGTTAATCCAATTTTTGATGATTGCCATTGAAGGCAGAAAACGTTTGCATCAATCCAAAAGAAATAATGGATTCACCGAACGATATTTCTTTCTTAGTTTTTCTGCAAATCGCGAACGCGCCCGCTTCCACACGCGGTCAAAGAAAACAGAGTCTGAGTTGAGCGTAGCCGCGTATGAGAATGTGACATATGGTATTACAATTCGCGTTCCATAATATTCGAGAAAACCGTTCTCTGCAAGCTGGCAAAACCGGTTTATATACGATTCGATAGAACCTTTTTCCGCAAAGTTCTTAAACTGTATAAGCTCTCCGGCAACATGGATAGATTTAAGCGCATAAAAATCCAACGAATTCTTTGTTTAGGGCATGTCGTTCGCATGGAAGATGAATGTTTCCACAATTCGATTCCCATAGGTGGGGAAGCAAAGACGCCCACACACATCAATTGGAAATATCAAGTGCATAGCGACCTGTCTGCTCTTGGGATGTACAACTGGTGTGACCTCAGAAAAAATAGAGGCAACTGGCGCAGTTTTGTGTTCTCAGTCCAGACCAACAATTGATTATAGTGTAAAAGTATAAGAAGAAAAAGTATGGTATAACACTACGGAGGGAGGGTGTACATACTAAAATCCATATTTTTAAGGTTATGGATCTATGAGCAAACTCATTTATTCTGTGCAAGATTAAAGCGCAGAATTATTTTATTTGCGATATTTTACTTTTATTATTATTTACATTACAACGGCATTCAAAATTTCTTTATATAGAAATCTTCGCAATAGTTGTTGCTAGCAAAATAGGTTTCAAGCGCTTACTAGTTGGATTTCTAAGAAATAGAAAGTGAGACAAAGCTTAATAACATATTCTTCGATATCAATTAACATTTACACGAAACTGTCCTTCAGTCACTTAAACATTGTTAACTGCTTTCATTTGCTACACTATTAAGCAGTAGTTATAAGATTAGCGGAACTCATGGATCGAACAGCAGCAACGTCAGAGCCAACTGTCAACAGTAAAATGTAGTTTTACCCATAAATAAAAATATTTGTACACAGTTTAGCAGTGAACATACGTGAATACCTGCACGACTCTGCATATTTAGCGGTAGATTAATCTAGAGCAAAGCGCTGCCATGGACGATGCTCACGAACATACATCGCGAATTAACGCAACAGATAAATCACTCACACACTCACAAAAGCAGTCAACAACGCTTGTAATAAATGACAAATGCAGTTTGTGGCTATAAAAAATTATATTTAATTTCGTAAATAAGTGTATAAAAAGCCTGTCTTAGTTGAACGCCAAATGCATTTAAATACGCATGTGCACATATCTTCATGATCGCTGCAACTATATTTAAAGCAAGTTAGAATATAAATTTGCATTATACTCGGACAGTTCAAAGAGTTGGCGACTTATGGTCCAGCAGGAAAATTCGTATACTGTGGAGGAAATTTAATATATTTTAAAAATTTCAAGAATAAATGTTGAAAACTTTATTAGTACCCTAAAGAGTTTTTATATAAAAGGCTGAGGCAGTATTTCTAAAAATTTTCATCACAATTAAACATATGTACATATATGGGTCCATTTTAAGGCATATGGCTTTCAACAAGAAATAAAATGCAAATAATTTAATGTTGTGGCCAAGAATTTAGTTTTAAAGAGTGATCAATTTCGAGGTTTCCATTTTTTTTAAAGAAAAAACACAGAAACTTCAAATCTGGAAATGTGTATTATCATTTAATAGAAGTTTCTTTGACATTTAGTTTTTGAAGATTATCTCTTAAAAATGTTGGCTACGTTTACGTCTCAGATGGTTCATCCATTGAATCCAATATTCGTCGACTCGTTCGAGCCTTTCGACTAGTAACTGGCGAATGACACGCGTGCAGTTTGTCTTTAGACTTTACGTATCCCAACAGGAAAAAGTCTAAAGGTGTGATATCACACCAACTCGGTGCCCAATCGACCAGCCCAAAACTCGAAATTATCTGCTCACCGAAGTGTTCTCTCAATAAGTCCATTGATTGATGAGATGTGTAAGAAGTAGCGCCGTCTTGTTGAAACCAAATGTCGCGGAGATCACAAGCTTCAATTTCAGAGATAAAATAGTCGACATCATGGCGCGATAATGGTTCCCATTGACAGTCACGTTCTTGAATCTCTCCAAGTTGCTCTTCGTCTCGCTGAACAAAATTTGGCTCGAAAACGTCGGTTCTTCGTAGTACTTTTCAAGAGCCCACAGAGCGAAGCGATGTCGCTTGGGAAGGTAGAGCGGCTTCAGTTCTTATGAATTTTCATAATAAAGTTGAATAATTTGTAAACGTTTTGCAGGCATAAGTCTTTCCATCATGAAATGCTAAACAATACTGAACAAAAGTAGGATGACAGCTATGTCAAAAAAATATTTTTAAATACATATATTCACTGAAGAAATAGGCAACCATTGCAAAAATTCACACATTAAATATTTGACAACATTTTCTAAGGTTTTAAGGCGGTATTCTTGTCTAGAATTTTGAAAAAATCGATCTTTTTTTGCATATCTTGAAACTTTCACTTTCAAGAATATGACCTTGGAAGGATTTTTCAAAATTCGTCCGTGTTCACTAGAATTGTCTCCTAAACTTTAAACGCGTTTTTCTCAAAACTGACTTTTTCGGAACGATACCCACGATGTCTCAGGTTCCACTGGATCGATTTACTTTAAATTTGTATAGAGTCTTCTTTATAGGCTTATCTATAGTTGGAACTAGCCCCATTCCCAAATTTTTATTTTTATTATTTTTAAAAAATTCGAAATAGTCAGAAAAAGTAATCCAAAAAAACTTTTTTTTTTAGGCAGTCGCCATTTCGTGAAAATTTTTTTTCCCCACTTTTCCGTAGTTTCGGCCAGTGCGACATTATTCTAGATTAATAATCTGTTTTTTTTTTGGTTTCAGATAACTAGGAGGGTTGAAATCATGGGTATAGTCACGTGGAAATTTTTAGAGAGCCCCCACTTCGTCAGCTCATAATTTTTTGTTTTTACTTTTTTTAGTTTTTAATTTTTTCTGTACTCTTCTAAAAGTAACAAATAACTAATAAAAAAATGGATAGTAAAAATATTAATTGCTTTTTTTTACGACACTTTAAAAATTACCTGTAATTCATGCTTCTAGACCAGAATACCTTAATAAGTGCAATTCATCGACAAATGCATCATCTTAAATGTCGTACAATTGTGTCAATTTCCTACAGGGTAAACACTGAATGACCGTTTCAAGCACATACTTGTATTCATACTGCTACTGTATTGGAGTAAGTACTTTCCTGGGTATGTAAAAACTTGTTAAACGACTTAATATTGTTCTATTATGTACCTATACCCGGAAGATGCAATTGAATATGAAATTAAGCCAATGATCAAATAAGCAAAATAAGTCAAGCGCAACTGTTTTGATATACTTATACACGTATGATGTTGACGATACCAAGCGACAAAATGTGGTAATACTTATATAATATATGTACTTCGAATAAATGTTGCTGAAACTGTACTACAGAACTCTGTACAAACGAAGCGTTATACATAATTGTACATAGTTCACCTGAGGGTCCACAGATCACCATCACACGATTTTTTGGTAAGAATATTTGATTTCCTCCAAAGGTATCTTTGCTTAAATTTTCTGTTATGCAAAAATTTCAATTTCCAATTTCATTACTCTTTAACCAGAAATATTCAAACGTCTCTTTTTTATTGTGATCGAAATCTTAGAAATATAATCCGATACCACAAAACTGCACGTCAAACCCACTAATTTGTAGTCCCATCGAACGTCGTTACATATGTATGTATACACAGATTGTATACGTCCACTAGGGTGCTTCAAAAAAAATTTTGAATTTTATTCATAGTGATTTGAAATTTGGAATGTTTTCAATAAAAATAAAAAAAGTTTCTGAGAATAATAATTTTTTTGCGGGAATTTCCAAATTTTGAAAAATGAACTTTCTGAATATGTGATGCCTATTTTTGGGAAACGAAAATTAGTTGGCGAAATTTTAGTTTGAATGAAAAAACGAAAATTCCTATTTAAAATGTAAGGGAACCTAAAAAAAATAGCGACCCCTTAGAGTTAAGCTACAGCGCCTGGATTGAGGGAGGATTTTTTGTTTGTCAATCACTAACATTTGAGGGGGTAAAAGTTGAAAAAAAATTCAAACGTCCCTAACTTCCACATATTGTGAACTGTGACAAATATTTCTCTCGACTTTCGTTAATCCTTATAACTTCAATGGCCTTCTAAAAGAATGTAAACTTAGATGCTACGTTTTATATTTCTTTGATAATGAGTCTTTACTGCAATACTCTACTGTTCAAGTTCTACATTTCGAAACTCTGTCCTCCAACAAAGGCTTCTGCACTGCAAGAAGTCTTAATCTCTCCCTGCTAAACTGTCAGCGTCCCTATTAACCAACTGGATGAAAAAATACTGACTAAACATTTTTGTCGACGACGGTAAAAATTCGAATTTGAAAACTACGTTTGATAGTCTGTACTCTCTCACTCCCCATACCACCGCAATCATTACCTTCTTCTTCATTACCTTAGTACTGAACCATAATATGGTCGCCGGTAGTATGGACTATCACCGGACGTCGCTTGATATCCCTCAGCGAACCCCTCCATAATGAGGCCCGCATGCTGCCAGCTGTGGAGCATAATGCAATACTCTCTAAGTAGTTTTTTATAGGGTGCTTCGCAGAAATCGAACGACGAACGATGACGTGGAGCTGCAGACAATTTGTCAACGAACTTCACAAATTTATCTAGGTGAATCCATCAGATTTTTCATCGATTCCATGAAATTGAATGAGTTCCTTGAAGTTAAAACATCACTTATCGCAGACCCGGGACTCGAGTTGCTGGAGTGACCCTAGCGTAACTTCATTCTGAATTCGGTAGCAACTTGACCTTCTAGATATCAAGAAAAGACCTCGACATACAAATGTCATGCGAGAAACGAGTCCCCTCAACCCTGCTAAGCAGACTCACTTAAAATTCGTATCCTTTTGATTTCGACAGCCTTACCCCATGGCACTCAAGAGCACAGTGGATCAAATCAATGCGTTGATCAGCGCCCTGAAAATACCAGGCATTTTCAATATCAAGTGACACACTTACCACCGTGGTAGGGTTCGAGGCCCACATAAAATCTCTGCCGTTGTTTGTGTCCGGCACTCGGTTGCAATGCAAGTCCACATTCAACTGGCAAAGTTCTTCCCGCATTCGGGTTTTAACCACAACCACCATGATACTACCCGAAGGGACAGTCCGCATGAGCAGGTTGCAGTGAACTCCAAGGGATCCTGCTCACAGTGGTACCAGAATTAAGTCTCCGGTCAGATCTCGTAACCGAAAGTATTACCATTTGAGCTTCCATACTGTTCTGGATTGGTAACTAGGCGTGGGACCCCATATGCACATTACACGCACACCATTCACTCAAGATGCTAGTCCTAGTTCCCAGTAAAACGCCTAAACAACTCACGCCCAAACGACATTATCTGTTCGGCAATCCGACTAGGGAGCATCTTAACGTTCACCGAACCAGCTAATCCGCATACCACCCAGATTCATACATCGGACACTCTGCAATTGCATGCACCCAGTCTTCTACCCGCGCCCCACAAAAACAACCCAATGACATAGGTGCCTCTGATACAAAAATTCATTCAGAACCCCATGCCCAGAGTCTGAAGTCTATGTTACCCCCAACAAACTCAAAGTACCGAGTGTACTCATACGTCACTCGATCGTTAGGACTATTTTCCCAATCCCCTTCTTAAACTGAATGCAATAGCACGCTGTATGGGTCAAGAGGGAGTGCACCTAACAAAACCTGCATAACATCTATTGAGATAGTGCGGCATACAGGCAACGACCGGTCGAAACAGCCCGTTTTCTGACGTGTCAGCTAATATCCCAAACAAGGGCTTAATACTTTACCAACAACAGTATTGTGAAATGAGTCAAATATGCCGAGGAAATAATGTAGAATTTGGATTTTCCTATCCTCTTTCGAATTTGTAAGTACAAATTGATGAATTCGATCTGGGTCTGATGATCGATCGATCGAGCCTCAGATTCATGAACATGCAAACACTGTCATCTCGGAATTTACTTTGTCATAAGACTTTACAGAACTACAAATGTGACTTCCTCTTTGACGTAATTAATTGACGCACACTTAACTTTGACGTTGACTACATAAGTTCCGGCTTGAGGTTAAGAATGTATGTAGTTTTGGGCTGGTGAGTGACAAAGCTTCGAATAATATAACATTTTCGTGAAGCTTTGTGCAAACCGGAGCATTTCTATTTTGACAATAATGGTTAAGTACTGAAAAGCAGAGTAATAAGCTAAGCATGTACATACATATTGTATATATATACATATAACTCTTTTGTTCAAAGAACAACCAAATCAATATAAACCGATTACTATGACAAGTCGTGTGTCAACTTAGCATGACGTATATACAGGTATTTGAATGGGTCTATATGTAAGCGTATATAAAAAAGTGAAAGAACGCAGGTTTTATTTTCGATATAAATGGCTTGCCGGTTATTAGCCAATACTTCATTCACAAGAATATTTTTTAAGTCTCAACTGCGTTTGCATAAAGAATAAACAAAATGTTCAAAGTTGTAAGTTGAAAGGATCAATTTCTGAACTAATAAGATAGTTTTAGAAAGTGAAGTGAATACATGTGGAGTTGGCAACGTGTGCATATAGCCTTATATTGTGATTACCTAGACATTCGCTGGTCAAAAATTTTACTAAATTGTCTGTATACCAAAGAGTCAACCAATCTATGAAGTTCTCATAAATATGTGTATATAAAAGTTCATATATCCTTGAAATCTGAACACTGACGAACAACGGAGGCCAGTTTTCTGTTAAAGTGGTTTGAAAAAATGTTAATTTAAGTTGCTGACTTGAGTGCTTGATTCTTTTCCTTCAGTGGATGCAAATAATTTTTAAAACCACAGTTTTAAAGGAGGAGAGTTAATTTGTCTTAACAATTTGGTTGCAAAGTATTTTAAATAAAAATATTGAATCATAGATGAAAGCGGCTTAAAAGGCTTTGACATTCAAACGCTAAACATAAACGAATTCCAGCAAATTCTCTTATTGTTGAATATTCAAAATTATTCCATTTAAAATTGTACGATATGTATTTGTATTAAGCTGGGCGCTAAGGAATCTAATAAGCAATAAAGCAAAGCCACAAACGCATTTGTTATAATATGTTTACGTATTTTTTTTACAGGTCTTCGCAATCATCTTGGCTTGCATTGCCTCCGCTAGCGCGGGCATATTGGCAGCAGCACCCGTTGCCCCAGCCGCTGTGGTCTACACTTCGCCATCGGAATTGCCCAGCGCCAGCGGTTATGAATACCAACACACCATTCAAACCGCGGACTACGTCAATCATGCATCGGTGGTGAAACCTTTGAACGGTTTCATTAACGCACCGGCAGTCGTTCGCACCGTCTACAATGCACCGTTGGCGGTGGCGCATGCGTGGTAAAGCCAATAAAAATATCGAAATTGCTGTGGATTTATTGTTCAAAAGGAGTTGCGCAAAGCTTAGTGAAATAAAAAATTGTTTGACGGAATGTAATTTTATTTTGTTTATTAAGTCATACATTTAGGTAGGAAAAATACATAGATCTGAACCGAGGCGAAGTATAACACCGTTCTCATGTTCATTTTTAAATCATAAAAGAATATAGAAAGACATATATTTTTTTTTTTTTGATCGGTTAGTTTATATTTTAGCTACATTCTATATTTATTATTGCGGGTATATACTGTGCCGAGTTAGGCATAAGGGCACCTTTTAAGCTGCTGGACCAATGCTGTTCAAGCAAAGTTCTTAGCTTATGGGAAAGCCGCGAAGTTAACCTCTAATGCAACAACACACAACTCTAGAGTTAACATCCACCTGCGCATCTAAACAGATATCAAAGCTTTAACCTAGTTTCACCTTCACAAGGCAAGAAGTGCCTTAGAAAGCAGGGCAGCAGTGAAGAGTGTCTCCAGAACCAAGCGACTTCACTTTTACTCGGTGCCGTTCTCACGACAGTGGGGTCTAAGTATCCGGAACGGACCCGGATTTTTAACCAGCCAAGGACTATCAACTCTGTACCATGCCTTGGAATTAGTTCAGGAATGTTTTCTGCCCCTACAACAATAACAACTCTGCTGGGTGCTAGATTACAAAGAAATGATATATGGCAATGAGATATGGACAAGATGGCCAAGCGTGTTGTACGATTGTCACCTAAAAGTCTGAACATGAGCACGACATGGAAAATAAAAACAAAATGGAATAGTCAATCTGGATGCAAAAACTGCAAATATCATATGTAAAATGGTAGATCGGATATACAAAATATTTCTGCTAGGACTCGATTGAAAGGACTGCAGAATGGGCTTCACATATAGAGAAAACTCCAATAAATGTAAAGGCAAGGCTCCAAGGAAACTTAGGAGCATATCTTGTACACTTGTTCCGCAATGGCAAGGGTATGAGACACCGGAAGAGTTGTCGTTAATTAGGCCACAGTGTCTGTTGAAATTCGCGTCAAGCGCAGGCATCGTAAAGCACTGTTAGTGCAAAGTTCCAAAACTGGTCTAAGTATGACTCATTAACCTACCATACTAACCTAATCTAACTTACATACATTCAATAGTGGTCCGATCTGTACAATATCATCGTTTGCCTTGGATAATAATTCATGCCCATTTTCGTAAAAATATCTTGTCAAAAAAGAAAGTTTTCTATACAAGAAATTGATTGTATTGTGGCAGCTTCATGAAGAGAAAAGGTCGCATGTAAAATTTCAGGGTGATATCTCAAAAATTCGGACAGTAGTTCTCGTATTTACAGATAGATAGACAAATGAATATAAATTAACTCAGCTACAAACATCGTGGCAATCTTATTATACTCTGTTCAGGATATAAAAATCCCTGCTGGATATTATGAAAATATGCCGATATGGAGTCAAATATACCGGGATACTAATATTATAGATACTAATTTACATCTTCTCCTACTAAAAGGTATAATTCATACAAAAAAGCTTACAACTATTTGAGTTGCTTCTTTGGCTGAAAACGGAGGGAAGGAGCGCCAAAACGCAGGCGACCGCACTTAGGCCATGATTATGACTCTTAAATGCTAACCATTTAAGAATAATGCAGAAAATCAATGAATTTCATAAAATATCCACACCAGATTTAAGTTGGTATGTTGGGAGGCGTGGAGGATATCCCGTCTCAAGCAGCTTAAGGCCGGGAATTTACAAAAGTAATGCTCTAGCTTCCTATGATCCTCCGATTCTATGCAATGTTACTTTTTCCCTTCTGCTAAAAGTAGAAGCTATTTAGCCTGTCCATCATAAACAATATCCAAAAGTACTTTTGTGTTGTTAGTGTTCGAAGACTCTCGAGGAACAAGTTCATTGCTTCAAGCAAGCGTTGAAGGATCTGAATGGTCCTGGCTGCCGCTAAACGGGCCAACTCACCCTCCTTTTCGTCTCCTGTATAACAGGGTAACCAGATAATTTTTACCGAGTTTCACACTAAGAATCTGGTTATTGTCTCCTTGTTATGTTGACCCTACCGATAGCATTAATTGCTACAATCTAGTAGAAGGTTAATATACCTGCTGTTTAGAACAGAAGCCTACTGGCGACTTCTTTACGTACATAGGACCTGAAAGACTGAATTGTAGTTTACTAATTATTCTAGTAATTATTAGTCCTTTATTCTGTATTAAGTAATGAAAACGCTGTATTTAATTCTCAGTGGATCCTCTTTTCTCAGTCGCATTTAGCTTGATTTCAGGAAGCAGAAAATAATGCTGTGATGCCGAGCTTGTCTCCAATGGCCGAACATTTTGAACCAACTGGTCGCAAGCAATGCATCATACTTTACTTAAATATGAATAAGCCGGAAATCGAGAATAACCTCCGGTGCTTTTTTCAAATTGCTTTCATTGCGCCCGTAATCTCTAGTAAGCAAACTCGCTGCACCTATTCTTGCGGTTTCCTTCAGCGCTTTTTCGTTATTGCCATCCACAGTACCAACGCACCATATGTTTATATGGAACGGATGAAAATTGCGCAGAGGTAATAAATAATGGGGCAATGGCTCTTTTACTGGAGTTGCAAATTCGAAGGGTTTTGAAATACTAACAATCAAAGTGTTATCTTTAACTTAGTTTGTGATCCGATGTTATTTATTCCTTACTCATTTAAAAAAAGTTATCTAGCAAATCTGCTCATTCAGCAATGATGGAGATATTTCTTCGAGCCCGCGTTGGGCAAAAAATAGTAGAACTTTTACACTTTCGCACGTAAACTCATTCGTCAAAATATTCTATTTTTCTAGGTTAGTATGACTGTCAGTAATATATTCCCCCTGCGGGTACGGGGGGACCCCTCCGGGTTCGAGGGTTACCGAATATACCCGCGGTAAGGCATGCCTGTCGTAAGAGTCGACTAAGATCCTGGCCACCAGCCAGGGCTGTATGGAAGCTCAACTGGTCGTAGCTTCGGCTACAAGGTCAATACCAAAGACTTTAACCTGGTACCACGGGGAGCAGTAGCCCCTGGAGTTCGCTCCAGTCTGCTCATTGGGTTTGGCCCTTTGTGGAGATTCGTGGTGGCTGTGGTTAAAACCCAAATCTCGGGAAGAACTGACTTTGTCAGTCGAATGTGGAGTTGCATTGCAACCGGGTGCCGCACCCAAAGTACGGCAGAGGTTTTAGATGGGCCTCGAACCCTACCAAGGTGGTTAGTGTGTCCATGCCACACTGCCGATTGGTACTGAAAATCGTTACCCAGTTTTCAGGGCGCTGATCATCGCATTGTATTGATCCGTTGTCCTTTTGAGCACCGTGGAGTTAAGCTGTCGCCAGCAGGATCCCACGTTAAACACTATCAGACGTTGTCAGTAATATATTTACCAAATGGCACATCAAAATAATCAGTATTATACGCTTGTCTTTCTGAAGTACATAAAGTGCATTCGGCGATTTTTACGATGAGTGAAATTAATATATTTAACAAAGAGCAAAGTCAAATTTCTGGTGCCGAAACGTTCAGAATATCGGAAAAAGTCTTCTGTGATAATTGTCACGAGCAAGTGTTTTTGATTGGTACAAATTGTTCAAAGAGAGTCGAGAACGCGTTGACTACGAACCACGTCCAAGACGTCCATCGACATGAACTGATGATTAGCACGTCAATAAGCGAATGAGAATCGACGATTAATAGTCAGAAATCTTATTGGCATCGTTGAAATATCGGTAGGATTGGAAAAAGCAACTGCAATGATGTCTTGAAACGTACATATTTATACAGGCGATGAATCTTGGATCTATCCTTACGACACGGAAACAGACAATCAGTCGGTCGGATAAGTCAAAGCCGAAAAAACCACGTCAAAACAGGCCAAAATCAAGATTGTGCCGCAACCACCGTATTCGTCTGATTTAGCCAATTTAAACGACCGTTCTGCGGAAACCGGTTTGAGTCAAGCCATTAAATGTGAATCGCTCCGCGCATTGAAGGCTGTTCCAGAAATTGACTGCAACAACTGTTTCGAGAATTGGAAAAAGCGATTTCACAAGTGTATTGGTGACGGGGGATTCCTTTGAGGGTGACGACATAGAATTCGAAGAATAAATTAAGAATTTTAAAGTTATAACAAAAGTCTTACTACTTTTTGCTCATAGTGTGTATCAAACCAAACTTGTTGGCGAACGAAAATAACTGTCATTCAGTGACCGTTTCTCAACTAGCTGGACTTGTACTTTTATAAGCAAGTAAATATTTGAATTAAATGTCTCTTGCAATAGTTAATAAAAGTTTTGGAAGTTGTAATTAGTGGCACGCATATGTAAGTACTCGTGGTAACCAAACATATTTGTAAAGAACAACTATAATTACCTGCAACATATGCAAAAAGCCATTGCAGCTTAAGATATGCAACAAAAATGTGTTTGTAATTCACAACCAGAATACTCATGAGTCTATACAATACGAAGTAACTACCCTCCGTCGCCACTTAGTCGTTTGTAGAGAATTCATTCAAAAACTACTCCGAAGTATTAACTTCATTGTTTCTTGCAACATTCGCACATTCGGCTGCTGTGCACCGCAATCCAGGTGGCAGCAATTTGAACTGCCACACGGCAACGGTAGACTCCAACTGTCTGTTACGAATCAACAATTTAGCCGCTAGTGCAGTCAACGGCTAAAGCATTTGAACCCAGTAACCCACTAACCGGCCGCAGTTAGTCCGCGTTTTTTGTTCATTTTCGGCATACAAATTGCCGTCCTAGTGCTTTATGTGCCACTTTCAGAGCGTTACTCACTTGGGTCCAATTGTTTACATATTTCTGCTACCATTAAAATAAAATTAAAGTAAGGAAAATAAAAATCAGTCGAAAATCAGCCGGCAACCGGTAAAGCACAAAAAGCTGCCACCTCATTCTGCGCATTCGTTGCACATCGCAGTTATTTGTTGCATGTTGCATGTTTGCACACATTTTGTTGCGATTTTGTTGCTTTGAAAATATTCGATTGCTCTTTGCGGCAACGCTGAGTTTTGTTAACTGATCGCTCATTTCCTGGACCAGATAAACGCTTTGGAATTAATTGAATTGACTTGAGGTGGTTAAAATGCCTGCGTTGTTGTTGTTTGGATATCGTTGTTGCACATGACTAGTGCTGCCAGCATGCAATTTTATAATTTTATGTATTCAGCGCTTTTTACTGCTTAAAGTGACTAATTCGAAGCAGGGGTGGGCGTGTTTTACCGTTGCTAATGGCTGATTTTCAATTTACATATGTATGTGTGTGTGATTATTAACTAATTTTTTATTACGTTGTCTAAGCAATATAAAAATATTTGACTCTCGAAATTCTTAAGGTGGTATCTTACGGCGGGAATGAAGTAGAATTTTTCACATGCTGTGGAAATATGTGAAAATGCCTTTCAAGAATACTTCCTTAGGAGGATGTTTTACTTCCGGAGATTTAGCTATTTTAGTGCCGGTTGCAACTTGGCGTCCCCAAACTTTCTCTAAGCTAGAGTTTTCAAAAGATCTACTTAACCGATTTACTTGACCTTCTTAGTCTTTACTAAATATACCTCTATCCTTATTTAAATGAGGAAGCTTACTCCCCACACCTCTCTCTTCGGTAAAAACTGGCATACCCTATTACTTCAAATAACAGCTGAGAACACCATCACTCTCAGCAAGATTTCACACGATGACACTCCACACTACTAAAGAACAAAAATAATTCTCCCGCCATAAGAGAAACCTAATTCAACACAACGATCCTACGAGATACACTCCTTCGATTAAAAAAATATCGAAAACGTTAACTCGATCCATGATCTCGTTAAATCCGAACATCAGTTCTTTTGCCTGTATTTATAGAATAAAAGAGTATAAAGAATAAAATCTTTATCAAGATTTTGAACGATCAGTTTGAATGACAGCTATATACTATAGTGGTGCGATCAAAGAGATTTCTTTGGAGATTGCATTGTTATTTCGGATAATAAGCCATGCCAGATTTCAGGAGCATATCTCGTCATATAAAAAGTTTTTCATATATGGACAAGACAAAGTCGTTCAGTTTTTGCATGAGAAGCTTCTTGAAAGGAAAAGGACGTTGGCAAAATTTCAAATTGATATCTCAAAAACTGAGGTGCTAATTCGCGTATATACTGACAGACGGGCGGACAGGCAGAAAAACGACATGTTTCCTCCTATATACATATATGTTATATAGTCTCCGACATTTCTTTTTGGGGGTTACAAACTTCATGACCTACTTAATCTACCTTGTTCAGACTATAAATGCATTGTTTGTTCGGACATTCGCAATTTTGAGACTTTTTTCAGTTTCCGGTTTTGTTGCCAAGTAAAATGTTTGTAGCCACCATGCAAATCTCTAAAGTAAGACAAAATGTCATCTCCTGTAAACTCTTAGTTAAAAGCTTTATTCGAAAGTCGGCTCCGCCGCTTATCAATTCAATGATCAAATCAGAAAGAGTCACATGCGTTATAACAGTTAGATACAAATCCGCCAAGAAAAGTTGAGCATTGGGTAACTAATAAATGACCGAACAAGCGCCAAGCCAAATGTTAATTTAGCCCACGTTCTTGTTGTCTATGCGAGACTACGGACGATATTAGGACCAAACCATTAATTATAGCTAAAACATACTCTTTAGTATGCATACTGTTTTAGCTTCTCAGTCCTCTGTAAAATATAATATATAAACTGATTTACAAACAAATAGAGAATAGAGAATTCAAAGATCAAAGAGATATTTCCCAATAAAATGTTTAGATGACACTCCCTTAATGAATGCAAGGTGATCAATTTGTACGAGATTAGAGAAAAAAGTTACAGCTGTTCAAAAATGAATGAAAATATTGAATAAATTCGCTATATTTTGAGATTTTTGTATAAAACTGAGAAAATGTCCCGCAAGGTACCAATATCATATATGCTGTATGAGTTCGTGTAGCACAACAATGGTTCGCTCGCTTCTGTTCTGGAAATTTCAAAATTTCGATTTACACTGATGGAATAATGTCTCTAGCGGAAAATGGCAAAAAGAAATCGACCAAAATGATACATATTTCTTTATTTATTTATTAGTATAAATATAAAAAAATTAAGTTGAAGTTTGATTAGAAATACGAAAAGATTTTTTCGATTACTCAATATATATGCACTGATCTACGAAAAATAGAGAATAGAGAGTTCAAAGTCAAAGAGATACTTCCCTATAGAATTTCTAGACGATACTTCCTTAATAAATCGCAATTGTTCAACTTGTACTTTTTCAGTCCCCTTTCCATTAGCGGTCAACGACTATCTCTCCGAAACGCCCTCTGCTTAAAAAATGCTTTCACGCATTGATAGTCGAACAGAGTGAAAAGAAAAATTAGATATATAAACTTCACACTTATTATTTGCTATTAGCGGGTTTGCTAATAAGGATGATTGATTTGTAAGTTTGAATTACAAATTATTCCTGAAGATTGCACTTTATCGATTCTCAAGAATTTTAACTGTCACAAGCCACAACCCGGCGGATTTTGAGAAAGAATATGCATGCCCAAATCAAAAATTGTTCTCACTCAAGAACTAAAGCCATTGGACCACCGTAAACGTCGTGAATTTGCTGATTTTGCATTGGAACAACTTGAAAACGATAACGATTTTTTTAACGAAATCGTCTTCTCCTATGAGGCTCACTTTCATCTGAGTGCGCGGTAAAAAAAAAAAAACAAAACTATCCATTCTGGTGTGAAGAAAATCGAAAAATTATTCATGAACAACTATTACTTACATACATTCATCTTAATTGACAGTTTGGAGTGGATTTTGGTCTGGTGGAATCATTTGAATCGAAATGAAGCTGGTGACACTGTTACTGTCAATCGAGAGCGGTATACAAGGTGCGTACCAAAGTAAACAAAAACTTAGCGCCTGGTGCCATCTATATGTCTGGTGCGTTAGAATCTGCTATTTTTATAGATTGTCCAGTGAGAATTTCATGACATTTCATGGATTGGGTGTGCAGTTATTGCGTTCGAACAAAGAGCCAACATTAAATATTGTTTTCAAATTGATAAAACTTTTACGAAAACGTTTCAATTGATGAAACAAGTTTACGGCGATGATTGCCTATCCATATGCAGAGTGCACGAGTGGTTTCTATGTTTTCAAAGTGGTCGTGAGGACATAAATGACGATCAACATGTAGGCCAATCAAAATCCGTGATCACCGGAAATTCCATCGAAACTGGGCGTGAATTCATCAAAAATCAGACGAAATCATCATTGAAATTCATGGAAATGAAATTGAACATCTCCAAAACATCGATTTATCGCATTTTGACCAAACATTTGGGCTTACGAAAGGTGTGTGCACGGTTTGTTCCGCACAAATTGACTGACAACCAAAAATTGCTCAGAATCATACTCATCGATCGAGGCTTGTGACCGATTATTTAACCAAAAATCACATTTTAACCATTGACCACTCCCCGTATTCACCTGATTTGGCACCGTGCAACTTCTTCCTTTTCGGAAAAATGCATTTGCCCATGAAAGGTTATGCAGACGTAGAGGCCATTCAAACGGCTTGCACCGGCATACTGTCGGCCATACCAGCCAACGAGCTAAAACACTCGTTTGACATGCTTTTGGACCACGCAAAAAGCTGTATTGAAGCAGAAGGAGACTATTTTGAATAAAATAAATAGATTTTGCCGAAAAATCTTGTTTACTTTGGAAAGCACCTTGTAAATAGATCGATGATAACCACATCTGGTTCCAACAGGACGGTGCTATGTGCCACAAGACACGTGCAACACCGAATTATTTTGGGAAAAGCTTGGAGATTAAATTTTTTCAAGAAATTGTGACAATGAGTGGCTTCCAAGAAGTTGTGATTTAACACCATAAGACTACTTCTTGTGGGGTTTAATTTAAGTCGTTGAACGTGCTATTCATGATTAAAGATTTAGTGGAAAAACTACTCGAATATTGGGTTAGTCGAATTCATTCCTGCAAAAAAAGTAGTCGAGGTCATTTGAATGATGTTATATTCAGAATTTAAATGTATCGATTCCTTAACAATTAATGTGTTTTTCTTTTTTGAAAATAAATTAAATCACTCTTATTGGAAATCCCAATTTTTTCATTAAACATGTACACAAGTAAGGAGACTTAACCTTATCAAAATTAATGAAATTAAGCTTGAATGGAAAGAAATGGAAGTAGAGAAACTGATATATTTGGTTTGAAAGGGTAAGTAACTTAACTAAAACGGCCACTTACATTTTTGTTTTATTATATAACGACTTTTTTTTGCAAATATGGATACAACTAAAATAGAAACGCATATGAAAACGTCATTCACAGTTTCATAAATGAAGGCGAAATTTTACTGCCATTACTGGTGACGAGACGTGGGTTCATGAATATGGCGTCGACACTGGCCAACAATCTAGCGAATGACGCCTTGTCAGTTTGCGAATACGCAAGTTAGCCTAAACCGAAAAATTCGCTGAAGGCCATCCCAGTCGAGGCTTACAAAATGTGTGGAAAATTTGATTAAGCATTGGCAAGCTAGTATTAGTTTTAAAGGAACTAATTTTGAAGTCGATAATAAAAATTTGAATTATTATACATGATGGTTATATGTGACCTGGTCTACGAAAAGGGAGCTAACGTGCGAAAATTAGTTTTCTGGGAAACAACTAAAAAGTAAAAATTGATTTTTTGACACCTAAGCCCCCTTTCCGTAGACCAGATCACATATAGAGGTGGCTCAGTTGGATTTTTATTGATTTTTAAAAAGCAGGCTGCCAATAAAGCTTAATGCAAAGCAGAATAGGTCGCTTATATAAATGGCTCGTTAAACTATTCAATGTATAGTAAAGTTTCTAATATCCGCTCCAACGAAAGAAAGCTTTTTGACAATGTTTTAACTAAATGCCATTTATTAAAAAAAAAATCAAAAAGTAATTTAAGCCAGTTTCACAACTGCACAAGTATGGATATTCAACTGAACTCAAATTATGTCACTAAAATTGTATTTTTTCTGAAATATAAATGAAATAACACTAGATATCCTTCAACCGCCTGTCACTATCGTTGCAGTAATGTTCATCTCGCACAACTTTGTGTATGTACATATATACGTATGTATGTATTTTACATATGTGACATTGTGTTAATGTAAGCTCAAAGTGGTCATTTTAAAAAGGTTGTGGGTTGATAAACCACGGTGCCAACATCTACATCTATGGCTTGTTTTAATATTTGGAACAACTAGGTCACGGCCATTACAGCTTTGCAGTTCAATTCGCAGACACATTCACACAATCTAGATGAATAGCATCGCTAAGCAAATAAAACCGCTATTACCATAGAAACTGTAACACATCCAATGCAAATTGTTATTGGCGATATTAGATTTTTTTGTTGTTATTGAACTAAATTCTTTGGAAGTTGCAGCAAATGAACTTTAATTTAGCAACGCACGTACAGACAGACATATGTACATACATATATAGAAGCTCATCACGCTTCGGCAAATGTTTACAAAACGAACGTGAACGTGAACATGAACGTGGACGTGTACAATCATTCGTTCCACATGGGTTAATTTGCGAAAATTATGCAATAACTGATACTTATACACGACTTATACATGTAGTATATATGTAAGACCTAGGTTGTCTTTTATATTTCGCGATTCAAAATATTCTCTTTTAATTTCTATACACTTTTGCCCGCATTAGAACCAGTTGTCGAAGCACTTTTGCCACTCTGATTGAGGTATCTCCAAAACAGGCGTTCTGAACTCATCAACCGCCTATTCAGGTGTTGAAAAACATTCACTTCCCTCTCCTTTGTAATTTTAATAAAAAGACAGATTTCACATAAAACTAAATATTATACAAAAAAAATTTTCACGGGTTTTCAACCATTACAAATTGAACAAATAAGCAGAAAGATAAGTATATTGTCACATACTTCTCACCGAAAATTACGCAAGTGAGAACTTCCGTTGCGCATTTGGGACATTCTCAACATCAACTGTGAGCACAGCAGTGAAGCAAGACAACTCGATAGCAAGTTTGTAAACAGCGTAGCTAAAACACCAAATGAGTCGAGATAAGAAGTGCAAAAAAACTGATAGCAAATTGCCACTGTTGCCGGCAGCAGTGCCACTAGTGTTATAGATGAAGGTCGCTTGTCACAGCAACATATAAAAATTACAATAAATAAGCAAAAAAATCTTAACTTCGGTTGCACCGGAACTACATATATGTAATACCCTTCACAATTAAAAAAGTTTCCATACAAGACCTAGCTTTTGATCGTTCTCTTTGTATGGCAGCTAAGTATGTGCTCTCATGTTCTGATATGGGCGTTTCACACAAATGAGCATTTCTTGGACGTTGCAAAATTTCAAAGCGATACTTCAGAAAAGTCATGCGGGGTTTTTATATGTATGTATATATAAGTATTTTATATAACTATATGAAGATTCCTTCTGGGTATTACAAACTTCTTGGTAAACTTAATAACGTTTGATACTAATGTTGATCACATTTAGTGAACTTTAAGTGATAACCACTATGCACGATCAGTCACTACTAACTTGTCTCTGATCTCCGATTTCTAATATACATATGTATATTTACATATTTGTTCTTACGAAAACTTTACACAGAATTAAATCTGCAACATTTACTTGCAAACACTTGTTCAAATTGTAATGAATACAAACATTCAAGTGTAACACATAATTGGGACACTGCAATCGGCTGTCGGCTCTTCGCTGTCGGCAATGGAAGTGCCTCAGAGACATTACGCCAAACAATGGAGATCGCCAGCTGCCGGCAAAGAACGCAAACTGTAACGCTACGAGCAGACACGTACGACAACCGTTCATGTAAGTATGTAATGGGTGGTCCAAGTAGAGGTAAATTTTTCTATAGCCTCTTTCTAGACAGATCATAGGTAAGTTGTGTCATCAGCTGTCATGTTATTTTTGTTTAGTATTGTTTGGCATTTCATCATGGAAAGACTTACGCCTGAACAACGTTTACAAATCGTTCAACTTTATTACAAACATTCACGTTCTGTAAAGAATGTGTTTCGTGCGCTTCGTTCAACTTATGGCCAACATAATCGGCCTGCTGAGCTTATTATTCGAAACAGCATCACCCATCTTGAGACCCTGCATTATTGGATAATATTCGGCCAAATAGATCACGTCCAGCACGCAGTAAAGAAAATATACACATAGACTATGAAGAGCCTACTCAGACTAACGTATGGAACGACTGAAACCGCTTGACCTTATCAGGTGCAATCGCTTCGCTCTATGGGTCTTGAAAAGTTCCAAAAAAACCCGACGTTTTCGAGCCTAATTTTGTTCAACTCTTAGGCCCATTTCTGACTCACTAGGTATGTAAATACATAAGTAATATTGTCACATTTGGGACGAAGAGCAATCGGAAGAGAGTCAAGAACTGCCATTTTATCCAGAAAAAACGACGATTTGGAGAGGTTTGTGGGTCGGTGAAATCATCGCTCAATATTTCTGCAAATTTGATGTCGGTGAAAACTGAACCATCAATGGCGACTATCATCGCGTCATGATAACAGGCTATTTGATGAATGAAATTAAAGCTCGTAATCACGGCGGCATTTGGTTTCAACAAGACGACGCCACTTCCACACATCGCACCAATCAATGGATTTATTAGGGAGCACTACGGTGAGTAGATAATTTCACGTTTTGGGCCGGTCATTTGTCTACCAAGATCTTGTGATATCACACCGTTAGACTTTTTCCTGTGGGGATATGTAGAGTCTAAAGCCTTTGCGGACAAGTTAAAATTCAGGCCTTGGAGCAAAATATCGTGTTATTCGCCAGTTACCAGTCAAAATGCTGGAACGAGTAATTGAAAAGTGGGCTCAACGGATGGACCAACTGAGCGTAGCCGCAGCCAAAAGTTGAAATATATAATATCCAAACATTAAATGCAAAGATTGTTATTTCGAGTGATAATTAACATTCCCCACTAAATTTTCCTTTTCTGCGTAGAGAACCTCGAAATGGATCACCCTGTGGGTGTGTGTATGTGGTACACAAGTTAAATGCACATTTTAATCTATGATTTTGCTTGCATTTTCGTCTTCTTGGGGCAACGGATGCAAAGTGTCTTTGAAATATCATTTGGAGAACATCAATGGACGGGGATGTGTAAATGCCTGAGCTCACGAATGAATAAACGAACGAGCGCGTGAACGCCGCTGGTGATAGAACGTCTTCTGCAGCCATTTTGGCTGAGGCAGACGCCGATGGCTGATGGCTAAGTAACTACGCATATATTTATACACACATACAGTATACAAGTATAGATCTCAAAACTGATTACAACAAAAACACGTAACTATGTGTATTAAGAGTTCGTACAAAGGGGAAATGGCAATTGGTGTCTTCAAAAAGTAAACAAGTCTGTTGGTATGTATGTGTGTTGACAGTGAAACAGCTGCCGCATCCACAGCAGCAACAAAGTGGCACCAGCAGCGGTAATTGTTGGGGGCCAATTATTGTTGCACTAACAGTTTGGTTTTCAGCTATTGTTGTTTTTGTTCTCACTATTGCATATTCACTATTGTTGCTAATGCAATGTCTGAGGTTGTTGCAAAAAGACTAAACTAACGTCTTCATTTGAAACAAAGATTCACTTTTCTGGTATTAAAAGGTAAAATATAAAAGAGTGTGTACTGCAAGTCGGTGGCATCAGTCGGTGTTCTTATTCAAATTGCAACGTAACACAAAGCGAAGGAAATAAAAACTAACTCGTAAACGAAAATTTCAAAAAAACAAAACGCACAGATTTAGATAAAGCAATCGGTGTCTTTGCTATTCGGAATTAAGGACACTCACAGAATTATACTCGGGCGGCAGGATATATACGAATAAATCCCAGCAAAAATGTTTAAATTGGTAAGTAGAGTTCGAAGGAAAATGGAAATAGGCAAGGAAAAGTGCTTGCGATTGCATCAAATTAATTTTTCCTAAACAAAGGCAAAGTATTCAATAATTATGGAAAGCCCAGGGAACCACTACTCCAACAACAAGACGACTTTTCTTTCAAAATAAATCAAATACAACACAGAATCGGCAGTCAAAGATAGATGATATAATAGCGGTTCTGATTAACATTTAAACAATAGCGTTTCAACATTCCATTAAAGCGAAGACTGTATACATACGTTCCCAATTTAGGAACAACGAGAAAACATTTATAAACAACGGAAAAGAATATCGTTTTTTTTTTTTTTAACATTTTCGGAAAGTGCTTTAAGCTCTGTGTAATATTAATGGGCGGAGGATCTTCCAACACTCAAAAATTGTCTCATTAAGGCAGCACTTAATGGTTGTCAGAAAATATTGCATCTTAGAAATATGGTATACTTATTTCCATTATCCTTTCTCTCGAATAAAATGCATCACTTTTTAGCCAGTCAATTGAAAAGTCCGCGGCCAACCATAGTAAAATACAATTTTCTGGCAAAATATTTTTATTCAACATACAAAGTCTGTCGCTAAAGAAACAGGACTGTTAAAAAAAAAACAAAAAAAAATTAGTATTTTTCAAAAGTTGTATTTCTTTATCCAAAGTAGTTTCCTTGTACTTCGATACAGCGTTTAGTCCGGTCAATTAGCATTTAAAATGAGTGTTTAAGGTCATTTTTCGAAATGCTCTTGAGCATATCGATCGTCGCCTTTTGGATAGCTGAAATGTCCTGAAACCAGTGTCCTTTCATGGGCAAATGAAGTTTTCCAAATAGGTAAAAATCACAGGGTGCCAGATCAGGTGAGTAGGGTGAGTGATTAATGGTTAATATGGAGTTTTTTGTCAAAAAATCAGTGACAAGCGTCGACCGATGACACGACGCATTATCGTGCAACAGGCGCCAAGACCCTGCCTCACGGTATTGTGGTCGCGCACGACGAATGCGTGACAAAAGACGCTTCATAACACCAAAGTAAAACACAGCATTAATCGTTTGGCCAAGTGGGACGAACTCTCGATGTACGATACCCTCGGAATCGTAAAAACACATCAGCATTGTCTTTATTTTTGACTTCTGAAGACAACCGACTTCTGATCATCACAGAGGTCCTCACGACCTTCTTGGAATCGCTTAAACCACTCATGCACATTACTACGGGATAGGCACTGATCACCATAAACTTTTTTCATCATTTGAAATGTTTCAGTGAACGTTTTCCCAAGTTTAAAACAAAATTTAATATTTGGTCTTTGCATTTTACGACCGATGACCAAAAGCTGCTGTCACTTTTTGATCGATAACATCGATTGTAGTTATCCACTTGTCTTAAAATTTTTACGGAAAGTCAACAAAAGATCAAACTTTTTATTATATTTACCCACCAATAGGTGACGCCACCAAAAACAGTTATATTTAGAAAGTTCTGTTTATTTAACGACAGACCTTGTAGTTCCATTTACGGGTGATACATACTAGCGACTCTTTAACTTTTCAGTAGCATTTTTCTAGTGTTACCTGTCCTGTGCTTCAAAATAGGCATCACTTTCGGCGATCACCTCATCATTCGACGAAAACTGCTTCCCAGTGAGCATTCTTTTGAGAAGAGGAAATAGTTGCTGGGGGTTAGAGCAGAAAAATACGTTGAATGCGGTAGCAATTCGAAGACCAATTCATAGATTTTTGCCATCGTTTTCATTGACTTGTGACAGCGTGCATTGCCTTAGTGAAACCGAAATTTCGTTTTCTTCAAATGCGAGCCTTTTTCGTCAATTTCGTACTTCAGACGGTCCAACAACGCTATGTAATGTTATTGCACTTCCTTTCTCAAGGTAGCCAATAAAAACTTTTCCATGCGCATCCCAAAATACGGACGTCGGACCTTGCCAGCCGACTCGTGCTTTTTTCCATTCTTTGGAGCGGGTTCATCCTGTGCAGTTCACTCTGATGACTATCGATTGGACTTCGAAGTAAAATAATGGAGCCATGTTACAGCTATTACCACATATGGATGCAAAAACTCGGACTTATTACACTTGAACATCTCCAAACACTGCTCAGAATTATCAACTGGTCGTTAGTTTTGGTCAAAAGGGGGCTTACGCGGCATCTGCTTTGCACGGAGCTTTCTCTTACTGAAATATTTGTGAATGATATGATGTACACAATCAGTTGACTTCTTGAGAGTTCCTACTGTCTCGAAAAACTTCACTTTACGGTCATTCAAAATTATTTTGTAAACTTTTTTGAGGATTTAGTCGGTAACAAACTCGTTTGGGCGTCCACTGCGTTCAGCGTCTACGGACGTCATTTTGCCATTTCTGAAGTAAGCATACCAATCCCAAATGTTGCTTAAAATGTATTTTCCCCTTAAAAAAAAAAAATTTTTATCAACTCTCTTTTAGAAACTCCTTTGCATAAATTTTTTAACAATAACAAAAGTTGTGTTACTAAAATTCTAAAATTAATTATCCCATAGCTGTCAAATTAATACACGCGCATTTTGAAAGCTAGGGTTAATTACATATGGATTTAGTTCTGGTCGCGTAATATACTGCTGTGATCAAATTGAAAGGTGAATTTTGACATATTCCAAAACGAGGACATATCCCGCTTATAAAGCTCGTGGACGATATTGGCTAACAAAAAGCACTCTCTTTTCCCTAAATTTTCAAGGAATAAATAGTTTTTATTTTTCATCAAAAAAATAATTAAAGTAGCTTTAATATTTACTAGTAAATTAGTAATCTCTTAATGTAGTAATTTCACTGGTTCTCTAGCTAGCTAGTTCGCGTAGTTATATAATTTTTATTTTTTTCACCTAATTCTCTAGTCTCATATTCTCTATTCTCATTTTAGTCTTTTATTCTCTTCACACTCGTCGCCTTGGCCAACGCACGTCCTGGCTACCTGCATGGCCATTACCCACACATTGACTACCCATTGCTGCCTCACCATCATGAACCGTTACATTTGACTAAACTGGTGCACATACCGGCTGCCATTTCACATCAGAGCTCAACAGTTATTCACAGCGCGCCAATCATTAAGCCAGTTGTGGTGCCGGTGCTGAAGACCGTCGTGCATCCGATTGTCAAAACATATCATCCGGCGCCCATAATCAAGGCTTATCACCCATTCGCTTTGGATCCATACCATCATCACTACGATCATCATGACTTTCATCATTACCATTAAGCCCTGTAAATAATGCTTATGACAACCGAAGCAGCTTCTTTGAAAAGTGAAGGGGATGACTGATATGACGATGAATATACATACATATGTACATATGTCTAAAATTTGCTGTAAATCGCGCACAATTACCCGCAACATGTTTGGAGAGGCTAGTAAATTTACAATAACAATTAACAAAATTTTATAAGGGCCATTATTCTTTTTTATATAATACTCGTATGCGTCTATTTTATACTATAATCACTAATATATCATGTCACATGACCACTTCTGATGATTTCTATAATATTTTATGAAATAACAATATCCTGTACAAAGAGCACAAATCCGTGAGGAGGGGAGAAGATGATGTTCGTTATAAATAAATAGCTTAATTGTTAATTAAAACAACAAAAACATATCCTGTTTTCATTGATCCTTTAATATTTAAAAAAGGAAAGATAGGACTTTACAAAGTAAATTTCGTTTTTTTTAAATATCCGTGCCCTTTCTTTGCTTAATTCTCTAATCAATCAGGAATCTATTACCACGATGCATCGTAACGTGCGACCTCGTTTCGCTCAAATCCTCTGTGCAAATGTGACACCAACTATTAATGGCTCATGGCTCGACATAACTGATTGCGTTATTCAGCCGTTGCATGGCCAGTTTGTAGCCCGAAGGCGCATAAATGCTGAAAATAGATACTATTATATCTTTTCACTCGGAAATCTATAAGGCATTGGTAAGTACAGTATCTGCACATTGAATTATGTTTAATGGGTTAATAGAAGTCAAACAAATGCTTAAAATATGTGGTTCCTACCACTTCGATATTCAACGCGCACTCAGACGGCTCCAAAGACCTTGGGGAGAACAGTTCTCTCGAGTACTCTTAGGTATTTCTCAACTGCGTTTGTCACCGTCTATGTCTTTACGCCATATAATATGATAGAAAGTTGAGAGACCGATCACAAAGTAGCATCTGTTGACAATACAATGCCATTGCGATTCAGATTGACGGAGCGTGTTACTTTTTCCAGCATTTTATTGAATAAGGCGCTCCAGGTAGAAACACCCTCTGTAAAACTTCGTCGGATATCAAACGGCTCCGAGAGGTCCTTCTCGATTTTAATGGATGATGTTTTGCTCCATAGCCATATGAGTTTCGCAGGGATTCCAAATTTAGACAAAGCGTCGAATAGGCAGCTCCTGTCAGTGCCGCTGAAAGCGGCTTTGAAATCGACAAAAAGGTGATGGGTGTCCATCTGTTTGCCGAGTGTCTACTTTAGGATTTAAAAAGGATTTTCGAAGTCTAAAACAACACTAAAAGGTTAAGTCAGTTTATTTATAATGGATTTAAATCTTCACACAATATTCTCGAAAAACATCGTATACAATATTTAGAAAGCTAATCCCGCGAATATTTGCACGCACTGGGCGATCTCCCTTTTTGTTGATAGGACAGAAGAGACTGAAATTCCGATCATTGGGCATGTATGCATCCGACCAAATCACGCTTAGTAGCTGAAACATGCGCCTTTCCTTGCCGCCGTTTTCAAATAGCTCAGCCGTTAATCCATCGGCCCTGAGGTTTTGTTATTCTTAAGCCGCCGTTAAGCTGTTCTCACCACGTCTTGGTCGAATGGCAGGACGATATTGTTATTACAGTAGACTGTTAGTACGGATCCTTCTTCAACCATCGCAGTACTGCTTTCGTCATTTAGCAGCATCAAAAAATATTCCCTCCAAATTTCCAGTATACTCTGGGCGTCTGTTATCAGCTTTCCATTTGTGTCTTTACAGAAGCCGGCCGGGGTTAAAAACCATTTGTTTGCTGCCTTAAATTCTGATAAAATTTTCGAACCGAAGTCCAACCGGTCAACATTTCAAGCTTTTCGCATTCACGTCTTTTTGCCTCCGTCTTCTTTTTGTTGATGAACGTCTTTCGGAAATTGATATACAAAACAACAAAAATAAACATCGAAAATACTAGAATTGAAATGTAATTATTATTTATCAATATAAATATATGTAAATAATATATTATACTAAGCGAAGAAATTTTACTTTATTTTATTGAGATTAGTTAAGTATTAAGCCAAATAGAGTGGTAGATATATGGATCATATTCCCAGAGCGCTTTCCAATTTAATTTCAAATATAAAATTTTGTATATACCGGCCGATATTCAAGTATATATTCATCATAATATCAACCGAGAGAAAATTATTATATTCGAGATACGATGGATAGAAGAAATTAGAAACTCGATCCTTTCCGAACTGAAATTAAGGGACATCGCTAGTTTTTTTATTACTTATCCGACTTCCTACTTTCTCTCTCTCTTTATACACAGCTAACAGTGTCTGCTTTAAAAGCGATACAATTTTCGAAGAAAAAAATAAATATATTTTGTGTTACACGAAATCTTCGACCGCGCTGAAAACAAAAAAAAACTTGACAGAAGGCCAAGATTTTTCTTTAGGTTCAAATGATGTAATTTTTGGGCAATTTTAGATTTTTGATCAAACTAGTAGGTCATTGTATGGAGAACTTTATGCACAACACATAAAAAAAATGAATTTTGGGCTCATGCGACTTCGAGTAAACATTCAAGGAAATTTGAAAAATGTTGTTTCGAGAAAAATGCGTTTAAAGATTAACTGTAAGAGTTGACTAAACTAAGCGGTTACGCTATTGCAGACTGTAACTCAAAAACTATTTGAAATATCGCTTTTAAGCGATATTTAAGAAGATACATAAACACTAAATATGTTTATATAACATGAAACGCAACGGTGTTTTTTCATTAATTTCACATTTTTAAATACCACCGGTCTTAATTTTATGGCTGATGGCTGTATTGTGAATTCAACAATGCCAGTTTGATTGTCACTATATAAATGTCACATGTTGGTGCACTAGTTGTGTTTTGCATGTTATCTTGCAACATTTCCCTCACATAATCAGGTTTTAATACTAAAATCATACATACTACATATATAGTATATCAACAGAGTTCGTTACATATCAATCTAGGCTTAGAAACATAATATGTATGTATGTATGTACATACATAAATATGTAGGAATGAAAACGGAGACTGATATTCATGACTGTAGTAATCAGTGACTATCATGCCATAGTTAATTGCATCAAAAGCAGTAAGAATTTTAATTCAAACAATGATTGGAATTTTTTTCTGAAGCAGACAAGACTTCTTAGTAACTACTAACAGAAAATAGTTGATCGTTTTTTCTTAAGGCTAAATTCTACTTACGTAGATGAACTAGTGAACTGCCGATTGCTCCGGAAGAGATATTTTTAGAATTGATATGTTGACAGTGACAACAACAATACAAACATTTAACTATAAATTATTGACATTAATTTAAAAAATTACATTATCTTTATGCAAATCTTTATTTCGAAGTCTTTACTTTTAATAATATGGTATTATTATTATATGTAGCTTGATTCTATGAAATTAGCAGAGTTGAAGGTACCGTAATCTTCCGATATCATTCGGTTCAGAATTTTACTCTCATTACAAATGCATCAGATAATAAGTTATATTAACTAATTAAAGTTATTACATAGTTAACATTGACAGTAATAGTCAAAGAGAGAAAAATTAATAAGCGATTAAACCAGTTAAAGGAACTAGTCGCATATTATTTTATACCTAGTACAAAGATACAATTATTTCGTTGCTTTTACATAAATTAGTTTTAGAATAGATGAAAACTTAAAGGTAGAGGAGCTATTCGATTCATCACGCCTTTAAAGTTAGCTAATAGAACAAATATTTAGTATAAATCGTAGAGACTTGTATGGACAAACATAAATAAGAAACAAGTGGTTATACCACTTTAAAGAGATACACGCATATACTCTTTCATTGAATTGAAAGAGATATATGTGACCTGGTCTACGGAAAGGGGGCTTAGGTGTCAAAAAATAAATTTTCACTTTCAAACTGACGAAACGAGTTGTTTATTTTTAACAGCTGTTTCCCAGAAAACTAGTTTTCGCACGTTAGCTCCCTTTTCGTAGACCAGGTCACATATATTCCATTGATTTCACGTGCGATGTAACAGGCCACTTAAGTAAAAAGGAAATTCTCGTGTCAATAAAATATTGCTTTTCGAAGAAAATAAAATTAACTGAAACAAAAACTTGCCTTGATGACAAGTTTCCGGACACTGCCACGAGAAAATCAACCATCAAGTATTGGTATGCTAAGTTTAGAGTTGGTGAAATTAGCACCGAAGACGGTAAACGTATTGGACGCTCAAAAGAGGTTGTTACGAACGAAAACATCAAAAAGGTCACAAAATAATCTTGGATGACGGCAAAGTGAAGTTACTTGCCTGCTATATTTCAAATAGTATATCAACTGGACAATCGATAAAGACAGCAGATTCTAACGCACCAGTCGACGTATAGATGGCGCAACTAGGGGGCGCTACAGTCAGAAAGTCCTGTTTACTTTGGAACGAACCTTATACATCATATCATGCATGAATATTTGTATGAAAAAGCGCGCGAGGTTACTTTTGACCAAAACAAACGACGGACTGATAATTGGGAGCAGTATTCGGAGCACCCGCTCTAAAGTGTGGAAAAACGCAACGGTCGGTTGACAAGGTTATGGCATCTGTATTTTAGAATAATTCGTATTGACTATCTTGGAAAAGAAAAGTCCATCAACAGAGACTATTACATAACGTTATTGAATCATCTGGAGGATAAAATTTCAAGAAAAAGGTTGTGCTGTTCCAATACTACAATGCCTCGTGCACAATGCTATGAAAACGCCAAAATCCATGAATTGGGCTTCGATGCTACAGGTCTAGCCTCGAGCGACTGTTGAATGAAAAGGTGTTCGCCAAAACAGAGGCCTATTTTGTATCAAAGGACAAATCGTACTATAAATATGGTACCAAAAAGTTGAAAAGTCGCTATAATCAGAGCATCACCCGTGAATCGAGTTATATTGAATAAAAAAAACGATATTTGTCAAAAAAATGTGTTTTCCTTTGATAGGCCGCAGACTTTTCAATTGACTTATTAAATTTCATTTGAAAACAAAGAAACCCGCTCGGTTCCATACAAGATTTATATTTTTATCGGACAATTTGTATAGGAGCTATATGCTATAGTGGTCCGATATCAAAAACTCCGACAAATGAGTTTTTCTCGAGGAGAAAAGATGTGTGCAAAATGACAGATTGATGACTCAAAGCCTAAAGAACTAATCGATTCAGCTCGTCATGCTACTCACTTACATACCTTATATATTTCATAAGGTTTTCGACATTACCTTCAGGGTGTTACAAACTTCTTGGCAAATTTAATATACCCAGTTCAAGTTATAAATATTTTCCAAGACCAATATTTGATTAAAGTAGACAAATTCTTCCTTAAAATAAAATTAGGTATTTCGTTTCTAACTTAGTGCTATTTAGAGTCCATATCTAAATCATTTCCTATCGACAGTCCTATTTAGCTACCTAAAAAAATCCTAAAATCCTTAGAAAATATCATTTCAATGATATTGATAAACGACCAGTCTAAGACTGGTTTTGCTAACAAGACACGACAATGTTGTGTTCCACCAACCCGGCTTGAATATCAACTAAGCCGTTGCTAACAAGACACATTATAATTTATATTTATATCAAAATTACAAAAAGTATTCGCAATAACTACAATATATTGCATAAGAAATTAGAAAACTATGTATTGACCAATGAACAGACACACGAGCACCATATACGAAAGAACAGCTTGCTAATCGTGCAAATTACCATAATGACCTCATATCGCTATAATTTATATTTTGCAAGATATTTATTTGTATATTGTATATGTTATTATTTCATATTTGTTGATCTTATTGACCTTTTTTCATACAAGTTCTTAAATCGCAGGAAACATATGTCCTAACCTTTGAACAAGATTATTTTTACACTCTAGCAATATACAGCAAAAGACTATAATAGTTTTTTCATCTAACTATTGCTTGTACACATTAGTTATAGATTTACATAAAATGTGGAGGATGACGAGAAGTTTGTGACGATAGCAAGGAGCAGAATTTCAGATATTCACCTGACTGTTCATGTACATAAGCTTTAAATGAAGTAAAAAGATGGTAAAGATGTGCAGAATCAGAACACTGCCACGCCCACAAAATCCGTTAATCGGACAATTATGAAGGGTTATAAAAAGGTTCCAAATTAGCATATGAAACAATTATTTTCATAAGTCATCTGTAGTTTAAAACTTTTTAAGTAGGCGTGTACGCGCCCCCTAACAGATTAAATGTACTAATGGTTCTCACAAACCACTGAATCTATATAAACCTTATCTCACAATGTAAAAACAAGCATATCGACTTCCTATTTATCACGTTCTTAAATTCCATATAATTCCTTCACTTTACAGTAAACGTATCAGGCATCAATGGAACGACTTTTTGAACTCACTTGTAACATTTTTAAATTAGGTTTGCCACAATACTTGTAAAATCCTGTGGGCTAAAAATAGTACGACTTCTTAATTTAAATCGCGCAAAACCCATTCGTCGAAGTATTTTTTCATATGGTGGTATGTCTGTCAGTAAAATCTGTGCCAATTTTCACATCAAAATATTCATTAGTGTTTAGTATCGCTTGTCTTCTACAAGTACATAAAATGCATTCGGCAATATTTCCGATGGGTGCAATTATTCTTCAAAGAAGTCCCATTAAATTTTGTGTAAGGTAATAAAATTTCTGGTGTCGAAACGTTCAGAATGTTGGAAAAGATCTTCAATGGTAATCGTTTGTCGCAAGGAAGTGCTTTTGATTGGTACGAATTATTCAAAGAGGTTCAAAAATGCGATGACGACGAACCACGTCCAAGACGGCCGTTATTATTGGAATTTTTGAAGGATCAGCAAAACCATTTTGAAATATCATTTGGGTCTAAGAAAAGTGAAAGCACGATTGTTCAAAACAAATAACCTTTTTGAAAAGACAGCACCGCGTTAACGTCTGTGAAACAATGCTCTTCGACTATCAGAATGTCATGAAAAGTGTTATTACGGGCGATGGGTCTTGAATCTACGCTTGTGACCCGGAAAGAAACGATCAACTAGCCGAATATCGTGGCAAAGCTGAACCGAAGCCGAAATAAACCACGTTAAAACAGGTAAAAAATCAAGGATATGTCGTCAGTTTTTCGATTATCGAGTTAAGGTGCACTCCGAACTCGTTCCGACTGGCCAAACTGTCAACAAAGGAATACTATTTGAGTATTATGCGTTGTTTGAGCGAAGCTATTCGTAACAAGTAAGGAAGGGCTAAGTTCGGGTGTCACCGAACATTTTATACTCTCGCATGATAAAGTGATAATCAAGACTTCATTATCAGTCATTTACATATTTTTCAAAAACCGTATTTGTGTAAAGTTTTATTCCGCTATCATCATTGGTTCCTAATGTGTATATTATACAGAGAAGGCATCAGATGGAATTCAAAATAGCGTTATATTGGAAAAAGGCGTGGTTATTAACCGATTTCACCCATATTTCGTACATGTTATCAGGGTGTTAAGAAAATATTATATACCGAATTTCATTGAAATCGGTCTAGTAGTTCCCGAGATATGGTTTTTGGTCCATAAGTGGGCGACGCCACGCCCATTTTCAATTTAAAAAAAAAAATTGGATGCAGCTTCTTTCTGCTATTTTTCTCGTAAAATTTAGTGTTTCTGACGTTTTTTTTTTTGACGGTTAACGCACTTTTAGTGATTTTCAACATAACCTTTGTATGGGAGGTGGGCGTGGTTATTATCCGATTTCTTCCATTTTTGAACTGTATATGGAAATGCCTGAAGGAAACAACTCCATAGAGTTTGGTTGACATAGCTATGTTAGTTTCCGAGATGTGTACAAAAAACTTAGTAGGGGGCGGGGCCACGCCCACTTTTCCAAAAACATTATGTCCGAATATGCCCCTTCCTAATGCGATCATTTGTGTCAAATTTCACTTTAATATATTTATTTATGGCTTAGTTATGACACTTTATAGGTTTTCGGTTTCCGCCCTTTTGTGGGCGTGGCAGTAGGCCGATTTTGCCCATCTTCGATCTTAACCTTCTTATAGAGCCAAGGAATACGTGTACCAAGTTTCATCATGACATCTCAATTTTTACTCAAGTTACAGCTTGCACGGACGGACGGACAGACGGACGGACGGACAGACAGACATCCGGATTTCAACTCTACTCGTCACCCTGATCACTTTGGTATATATAACCCTATATCTGACTCTTTTAGTTTTAGGACTTACAAACAACCGTTACGTGAACAAAACTATTTTACTCTCCTTAGCAACTTTGTTGCGAGAGTATAAAAAAGAAGCCGGAATTATGGACCGACAACGTTTGATTTTTACACCACGATAATGCACCTTCGTATATTACTTTAATCCTTCGTAAATTTTTCGCCAAGTTTTCAACAAATATCGTTATATTAGCTCCTTGAGATTTCTGGCTATTCACCAAACTCAAACGAACGCTCCGGAGAAATCGCTTTGAGTCAATTGAAGGCATTAACGTGAATCGCTACGCGCATTGAAGGCTATTCTGGGGATTGCCTTTAACAAATGTTTCGAGAATTTGAAAAACGTTGGCACAAGTGTATAGGGACCAAGGGATATAACTTTGAGAGGGACGACATAGATTTTGAAGAATAAATTAATAAATTTAAAACTATGAGCAAAGTCCTACTATCGTGACGAGCTGTGTCGATTAAGCCGTGTCGATCTGTATGTACGCGTACTCTATTTGACAACTTATCTTCGCGAAATTCAGCACAGATTATTATCTCTCCGAAAAATCGGTTATTTGTCAAATAAATATATTCACGGATTTGATCCCACTTAAATGATTGTTGAGATAAAAATAAAGGAAATTAATGTATTCAAAGTATTTTATCACGTAAAAGTTTTATTGAAGTATTAAATTGATGAGAAATTATGTTACAATAGTTGCAATCACTTCTTTTATTAATAACTACAGCCGCTGAATGTTTTAATGAGATATATTTTTGTTATACTGAAAGTGAATTACTTTCGATTTTCGACACACAGTGAAACTAGAAAACTTAAATTCAATTTCGATTTGAAGTAATGCATAACATGTACTTGTTTCCTTTTTAAAATGTTCTCAAGTTATAATAATTTTCTAATATTAGGTTGTCCCTTCCTTTTTTTGCTCTTTATTCAATGCTTTATAAAAAGGGTTACAGTGATCAGATTTAGTTCAAATATGCGCCGTTTCGTTCGATAATCTGTTTCCATCTAGACGGTAACTTCATAATACCCCCCTCGTTGAAGCCCACCTCCTCATTTGCGAAAAACTCAGACAGCCACTTTTCACAAAACCGCCCATCCTAGCTTCTGACGAGGCATCTGGCGTTGTCCTGGTGGAACACTACACCCTTCCTGTTGGCCAATTCTGGACACTTCTGAGCTTCAAGCGGTCTAGTTGTTCGCAGTAGATGGTAGAATTAAGCGTCTGGACATGCGTTGTATTTGGAATTAAATTCTCTTCTAGGTGAACTTGAAATACCTTAAGAAGGTTAACATAAATCCGGTTTTTAAACGATTTAAAGTATTTTTTTTTTTAATGTATTTTTTTTAATCTGCGAAAAATTGTTGAATTTTTCACTTTTTGTTGAATTTTCTTGGTTCACCTAGGAATTACACCATTGAAAATTCAAAATTTCTTTTGTTTTTTTGTTTCAGCCGACCTTCGACCACGACCGTTTTCACTTGATATTGTTATATTTGATGCATTTTTCGTCGCCAGTCCGCAGTCCATCCGCTTCAAATATCGTAGATGGTTTAAAATGGTTTGGTGACTAACTCCCATTTTTGGGCGATGTCACGAGATGCCACGTGCCGGTCTAACTCGACGTCTTCCATGATTTGAACGGTATTCGTCGTCACAGGTCTTCCGCCGACTGGCTTTTTCATGGTGTCGTTTTCACCCGCTTTGAATTGTCGAAATCATTCCTCCGCAGTTCGAAGTGATAGAGTACCATCCCCCAAAACACTTACCTTTAACGGAAGAAAACTTTAAAAGAGCGAAAATTTTGGCGTTAGTCAACTCCATATTTACACGTTGCACATATCCAAACTAATCATGCATAGCGTCGTTTCGTAGATTATCTCAAGACCTTTCAAAGACGTATAGTATTGCCAGTATTGCCAGATACCAGCTCTGTAGCGCTTTATACATAGCCAAGAAATTCAAAAGACAAAAAGGAGGAAGGGAGATATTTGACAACGTAATATATTCTTAGAAGAATTTTATTTGAGCTACAAATTTTGTGTGTGCGTGGAGTTTCTGCAAACATTAAATTAAGGAAAATACATTCTTGTTAAGCCGTTGACAGCTCCGTACTAAAATCGATTACTGCAACTAATCGCTGTATTTTATCTTGAACGAGTTTGCCACATTAGCAGCTTAAATTAAGTGTTCACTGACATGCAGAAGTATACCTTTCACTTTCCAGTTTACCTGTTGAGTTTTGTGGCCATTGGCGACTTATGTCAATCGTTTTGACAAGCGAATAATTAATGCGTTTCCTTCGTGAGGAAGTCATAAATAATAAAATAGTTAAAACAGATTTTGAATCGATTATCGACATGTTAGACATTTCCATAAATAATTTACATAGCAAATTAAAATAAAATTTATATCGAGGTTTCAAAATCAGTACGAAATTGAATATGTTATTCTAGTAAGAAATTTAGTATATTATTTTGGATTTTGCATGTTATGGCCGCGATTGAACGAGCGACGCCACCTCGAACAATTTAAACGTAAGTTCGGGCAACATGACCTAGCCAGCGTAGCCGCTGTTTTTGTAATTCCCTCTCCAATGTCGCCATATCACTCATACAGCTCATCGTTCTATCGAATGCGATATTCGAAAACACGCAAGGTCGACTCATCAGATTTTGTCATCGTCCTAGCCACTGCACCATATAGCAGGACGGGAATAAAGAGTGACTTATAGAGTTTGGTTTTCGTTCGTCGAGAGAGGACTTTACTTCTCAATTGCCTACTTAGTCCGAAGTATCACCTGTTGGTAAGAAATATCCTGCGTTGGACTTCGAGGCTGATGTTGTTGTTGGTGTTGATGCTGGTTCCAAGATAGACGAAATTATCTGCAACTTCGAAGTTATGACTGTCAACAGTAGCGTGGGTGCCTAGTCGAGAGTTCGACGACTGTTTGTTTGATGACAGAAGATATTTCGTGTTGCCCTTGTACACTGCAAGACCCATTTGCGTCGCTGCCTTATCCATTCTGGAGAAAGCAGAACTAACTGCGCGGTTGTTAAGGCCAATGATATCAATATCATCAGCATAAACCAACTTCTTACAGAAGATTGTGCCTTCTCGGTTTAGTTCTGCAACTCGAATTATTTTCTCCAGAAGTAGGTTGAAGAAGTCACACGAAAGAGAATCGCCCTGTACGAAACCTCGTTCGGTATCGAACGGCTCGAAGGGGGTCCTTCGCGATCATGACGGAGCTTTTGATGTTGCTCAATGTCAGCTTACACAACCGTATTAGTTTTGCGGGGATACCAAATTCAGACATCGCGGCATAAAGGCAGCTCTTTTTCGTGCTCTCAAAGGCAGCTTTGAAATCGATGAAGGGGTGCTGAGCGTCGATTCTCTTTTCACGGGTCTTTTCCAAGATTTGGCGTAGGGTAATATCTGGTCAGTTGTAGATTTGCCAGGTCTAAAGCCAATCAGTTGTTGACGGTGGGCTTTAATCTTTCACACAATACGCTCGATAGAACTTTATACGCGATGTTGAGGAAGCTTATCCCACGGTAGTTGATTGTGGTGAGGACAGAGTCATGTGTAGAAGTTCACGCAAGTGAGGAAAGTTCTCTGATCGCGATTCACTTGGGAGTGGCCAGAAACGATTCTTTTACATATGGCTCAAGCAGCTCACGACTTCCGGTCTTTGACCAAGTATCCTCTGGGTAGCCTAAGAACATTCGTTTGAAGGCGAGCAAATGTGAGAAGGCGAAACATCCCCTACACAGGGTTATGCGTTGGGCTTGGACCCGCCACGTAACAAAACGCTCCCAATGAAAACTTACCTGTAAAATCTACTATCGACTATATTTGCACCTTGGGCCAAGCCTTGGAAATAACCCATGAAAGAAAAATCAATGGTTGGTTACCAAACGATGTTTTAGATAAGAAGGCTCCCTATCATGTGACCTCTTCAATCTATTGCTGAAGAAATTAATTCGATCAGCAAAGATAAATAGAGAAGGTATAACGCCGACGACATCGATATCATTGGACAGAACAACCGCGACGTTAGATCTGCTTGGGTATGGTTGTGAACGAGGGACATGTCACTGTTGACAGTCATAACTATGAACTCGTAGATAATTTCATTTTTTGTGGAATCAGCATCAAGACCAACAACAATATCAGCCATGAAATCCAAAACAGAATCACTCTTGCCAACAGGTGCTACTTTGGACTGAGTAGGCAATTGCAAAGTAAAGTCCTCTCTCTACGTGGAAAACTGTCTTGCTATATGGAATGGACAATGACATCATCTGATCAATCGGCCTTAAGAGTGAAACGATGAGCAGTAAGAAATAGACAGCGACATTGGCTAGTTTAGCGAATCAAGAACCAACGCATATGGCAGCTAGGTCATATTGGCCGAATAGAAGAGAACATTTCAGCTGTGTGCTTCAAAAATAGTAAGAAAAGTTTAAGATGTATAGTTTTATTTTTGAGTGAAAAAGAGTACCAAGAGTAGCAAAGAATATGGGAAGCCCGAAATCAAGGATTTATTAAAACAAGGTGTAACAGGGATAAACTTTTAATCCAGCTTATAAATATAACTCAATTTTTATCTCGAATATTTTATTGTATTACAAACAATCGATTCGTAATCGTCTATGATTCGCTTCTCAAAATAATTCGAAAGTGAAAACTCAAGAATTGTTTTGGATAATTTTTCGGGCATTTCGGCAGATCAAAGATTTGGATACGAATGCTTGATTTAAGCTCTAGCCAATAAGTGTTTTTGATATCACATGTACAGGTAATTTGTGTTGCAAAAACTGAATAGTTTGATTCGCAGCGTGACATAGTGAGCCATGTTATAGAAACCGATAGTTTTTGAAACGTCGATCTCAAATTTTGCACACATCTTTTCCTCCCCAAAAAGGTGCATATATGTCGGATGCGCGATTTCTCGGTTTTTCATTTTTACGCTTTTTCTTAATTGGCGGGCAGGATAGAAAAAACAGTAAACGTCCTATCGAACGAATCAAAATTCGTTCTATTTGGAATTAAATTCTCTTCTAGGTGAACCTAAACCACCTTAAGACGGTTAACATAAATCCGGTTTTTAAACGATTTAAAGTAAATTTTTTTTTTAAATGCATTTTTTTTAATCTGCGAAAAATTGTTGAATTTTTCGCTTTTTGTTGAATTTTCTTGGTTCACCTAAGAATTACACTATTGAAAATTAAAAATTTCTTTTGTTTTTTGTTTCAGATGAAAATTGCGACCTGCATCTTGCCCGCCACACAGAAATTGCACACTCGAGGAGCCTCCGTAAATTTCTTCAAACATGAAGAATATCTAATGTATAATAATAAAAAAAATATGAGAAGACTCTTCAAATATATAAGAATAAATCCTAAAAATTTCATTTTAATCAGATATTTCTTTCCTTTCCAAAAAAATCCTTGAAAATATAGATTTTTTGAAGCCGCTAAAGCAGGCTCCCCCATTAAGCTAAGCCATTGCGACGCCATTTCCGGTGACCTCCCCTGCACCCCCGTTGGCTGGATAACTCCTTACAGAATCATCTAAAGTAAAAAATACGTGTTTAGTTAAAACCTTAACTTAGAACTTGGACGAGGGGAAAAAAATTGGATTTTTGGCAGACATTTTTACAAAAAATTAAAATTTCTGTGAAAATTCCGCAACTTTTTTTTCAAATAGTTGTAATCGAAAAAAATTATTCATCCATGTCTTAAGAATTGTAGCTCAAAGGCCTGTGTAAAATTTCATGAAGATCAGTTGAGTAGTTCTCGAAAAATCTTTCCAAACGACTTCAAAAAGTCTGCTTCGAGAAAAGACTCGTTTAAAGACGGTGCACTTAGCCTAGCTAGCCTCAAGCGCACAAGTCCTCCAGGCTGTACCTACACAACTACTACTCGGATCAATTTGAAAATTTAGGTGTTATAGAATTTAATAATATTCGATTTTTTGAAACCCTTAAACCCATGTAACTCCTTAACAAACCCATTCACTTTATGGATCTTAATAGCGTACCTGTGCTGATGAAAGTGAGTCATCTAGTGCCTCCACAGCAAGGTCAGAGAATCGACAGTATTTTATTTTTAACCAGCAGATCTATAACGTATATCTACAACGCTTCAAGCTTCCAACTTTAGAAGTTTAAAATGAGATATGATCATCTGTAAGCAGGCTGATCAATTCACTTGCCGTTTGCACTGCAAATTGTCTCTGAGTCTACACTAACCGATTTTGACTTCTTTTTCCAGCATTGACTACCTCAATCAACACCTGTTTCTTATATTTTTTACAACTTATTTACTGTGCATATTTTCACGTATAATTGATTCGTACACAGGAAGATATACATATCAACCATATCAGCTATTTTGCTTTTATTTTTGCCTAACGAATTTGACCTTCACCATGAAATTTTTTCAATTATTTTGCAATTTTTCTAAAGTCTTTAGTTTTGTTTTTTGTTTTGCTTTGACAATGAATACAAGTTCCATTTGATATTTAAGTTTGACCTTTGACGCTTATTTTCAAGCAATGCCCCGAAAATGTGAGCAAACACATAGCTTCATAGATATTAACAAAAAGCCGGCAGCACATTATTAATTTTCAAAGCAAAAAACAAAAAGGAAATATGAAAATAAACAATCAATATGCCACAACTGAGCATACATCAACTCATGTGAGCATTCAGTGAGACGTGCGTGTACGCAATACGAGTAATAGCTAATGCAAGCGTCACATGTCTATATTCATGTTTCGCAGCGAGAGTTCAACGACCAATTGATATTCGCGAATAGCGAAGCCATTAACTCGTCGAACAAAATGTAGCGCCCAAGAGATTTAGCAATTTTTTCATAATTTTCTATAAAATCACTGGTTATTATCCGTATTTGCTGCGATTAAGACGCACTAATTATACGCGATGTGGAGTTTAAACAGTACTCCTCTTCCCCTTCCGCCTCTATCGATGCTCTAAGTGCGAGCGTCACCTAAAGGCGGCGTATGAAATCGACATCGACACAGCGTCACGGTTGCAATGGGCGTGTGTGGTGTCACCTCCAGTGGCTGTCGATCACAGCACTAACTAAATGGCCGCAATAACTGAATTAATGGCTTTGTTTGAAATCAGCTATAAAACTGTTATTAATCATAATAAAACATCAACAATGCAAATTTTATGCAAATACAAAATACTGGCAACAACAACAGCGCAAAACTGATTGCAACAAAACAAAGTGTAACAATAAAATTAATAGTTAAGTTTTTTACTGTCGCGAAATGGAGCAGCCTACGAAGGTGTTTAAAAAACAAGAACATAAGATCATTAAGCGCCCAACCCATCAGCCCACAAATCAACGCTTGACCACCACTGACGACAGCCGCACAGCAACCAAAAAGCACGAGCGCCTGCGATTGCACAGTGGAGCACATCTCTCAAGTCATCATATCGACAAGGTTGGGGTTTTTAATTCAGTCGATCATGTTTTATAGGTCATGCTGAAGACGAATGTTGACATGGAACCCATATTCCGCGAAATTTTAGGTGATCAGTTCATTGCATATGTAGTCACTTATCCAGAGATAAGTTTGGTAGTACATACATATGTACCCGTTCGAGTTCGCAGTTATACAATACATCAAATTTCTCATCGGTGGTTCCTAGTGAAATCAGTTCCAAAGTTGTTCGCTCGTCAAAGCAAACAATTCAGAACTGAAGTACCAGTTCTTTCGCGTTCTCAAACATATGTTGATAGAACTTGATAGAAGTCGATTTTGTGAGTGCTTATAAAGCATTATCTTTTATGAAAGAAGGTTAATGATATGAGGGCTGCCTTTGTATCTCGCGATTAGAGAACGAAAACAAATATTAATCAACAAAAACCGCTTTATGATTTTTCAAAATATTCTCCATTAAGATCTCCATCTAGATCAATTGTCGAAGCAATTTTGCCACTCTGATTGAGGCATACCCAAACCATATGTTCTGAAGGTTTTAACCATTACTTCAGTTGCCGGAAAAGGGACTCTCGGTTTATTTTCTAGGTACGGGTATAAAATAAAGGTCTCCAATGCACAATTTGAGCGAATGACATAAAATTACTCATAAAATCAATGTTTTGAGTGCTCAAAAATGGAGTTCTTCCCGTTAATTTGTGAGAACTCGCATTACAGTGGTGATGGGTGAATCATAGACGTGTTTCAAACGTGTATCGTTTTCTTTTTTTAATTTTTCGCGACCACTAGCACTTTTTTGAGCGAATGACAAACTGCGTGGGTTTCAACGTGATCAAATATTTTTTACAATACTAAATATTTGTGCTGTTCGCACAATTTCCTATGTTTATCTCAATCCCACGACAGGTCACAATTTTGTTGTCAGTTTGCGCACAGCATCAACAGTTTATAGAAAAAGAAATGTTTTTGGACGATCTTCACGAAATTCATAATGGCGTGAAATGGAGTGACGACGTCGACTGAATTCACCATACCACTGGTCATTAATGGACCTTCCTGGCTGTGGAAGCGTTGCGATGCCGGCCTTGGTTAGGTAGCTGTTCACAAGAAAGGCAGGGTGAGCTGGAGCGTTGTCGTGCAGCTAACTTCCAATGGGCTGCGATATGAGCATCGTTTTCATTTCGGATTGGCTTGCTTGATCATATCAAACGTCTCTGTCGCATATTTACCGAGGTTCACACAGAATTTAATCACGTACGTCTGTATTTTCGGCTTACACCACTCATAGAAACACGTCGCGCGAAAATGTTTGTCCTGACTCTTCAGGTGATCGGAGACAACTAACCAGCCGCTCGTTCGTTTGCTAGGAACTTCAAAGTACAGTCATGGCGGAAGAAAATTAGTTCTATTGCATGCCCAAATCAACCCATCCTGTTACGCTGATCATCCACAAATAAATTTTATAGGGTCTCCAATGCTTGCTTCTGGTTGTTACAAACTTCGTGGTAAAGTTTTCAAAGGAAAGTGTTAGGAACGTCTGCCAAGAATATTTGGACACAATGCAGCCTACATCCACCGTACCTCAAATTAATTATTCTAATGGCGAAATTCTGCAGATCCGTCAATAATTTTATTCCCCTCAGACGTTTTGAAAATGATCACTGAAAGTAAATGGAATGGTGTGATTGGAAATACAAGTATACATATTTTTATACTCTCGCCACAAAGTTGATAAGGAGAGTATTATAGTTTTGTTCACATAACGGTTGTTTGTAAGTCCTAAAACTAAAAGAGTCAGATATAGGGTTATATATACTAAAGTGATCAGGGTGACTAGTTGAGTTGAAATCCGGATGTCTGTCTGTCCGTCCGTCCGTCCGTCCGTGCAAGCTGTAACTTGAGTAAAAATTGAGATATCATGATGAAACTTGGTACACGTATTTCTTGGCTCCAAAAAAAGGTTAAGTTCGAAGATGGGCAAAATCGGCTCACTGCCACGCCCACAAAATGGCGGAAACCGAAAACCTATAAAGTGTCATAACTAAGCCATAAATAAAGATATTAAAATGAAATTTGGCACAAAGGATCGCATTAGGGAGGGGCACATTTGAACGCAATTTATTTTGGAAAAGTGGGTGTGGCCCCGCCCCCTACTAAGTTTATTGGACATATCTCGGAAAGTACTATAGCTATGTCAAAAAAAAATGTGTCATTTCCTTTAGGCATTTTCATATACAGTTCAAAAATGGAAGAAATCGGACAATAACCACGCCCACCTCCCATATAAAGGTTATGTTGAAAATCACTAAAAGTGCGTTAACCGACTAACAAAAAACGTCAGAAACACTAAATTTTACGAAAGAAATGGCAGAAAGAAGCTGCACCCAGGCTTTTTTTTTAATTGAAAATGGGTGTGGCCTCGCCCACTTATGGACCAAAAACCATATCTCAGGTACTACTAGACCGATTTCAATGAAATTCGGTATATAATATTTTCTTAACACCCTGATGACATGTACGAAATATGGGTGAAATCGGTTTACAACCACGCCTTCTTCCAATGTAACGCTATTTTGAATTCCATCTGATGGCTTCTCTGTATAATATATACACTCGGAACCAATGATGATAGCGGAATAAAACTTTACAAAAATACGGTATTTGAAAAATATGCAAATGACGTATAATGAAATCTCGATTATCACTTTATCGTGCGAGGGTATAAAATGTTCGGTGACACCCTAACTTAGCCCTTCCTTACTTGTTTTTTTTGCGAATGAAAAACAATCGCACTTCACAAATAACACAATAAATATATAGAAATATTGCCATAACGGATGATCCAAGTAGAGGCACTTTTTTAATAACCTTTTTGTTACAGATCTTGCGCGAATCGTGCCAATTTATCATGTTGGTTGTTTTTTCAGTATTATTTGGCATTTCATCATGAAAAGGCTTACGTCTAAACAACGTCTATAAATCGTTCACGAAGTACACGAAGACCGTAGAGTGTCGATACGGCACCGCTCGCAGCAACTCAGCCTGACGTATGGAACGACTTGGCCTATTTATGGCTCAATAGGTACGTAAACGAGTAAAACTGAGAGCAACCTGAAAATATGCAAAAGCTGCTTCAACCAGAAGCGGTAAAATCATCGGTCCATATTTCTTCAAATGTGATTCCGGTCATTAACAAATATGGCGACTCGCGATAACGGACGGATAACCGACCATTTCGCAGCTCGTAATCCTGCCGGCATTTGGTTTCAACAAGACGACGCCATTTTATGGAGAAAACACTTCGGTTAGCAGATAATTTCACGTTTTGTGTCGGTCAATTGGCCACCAAGATCGTGTGATATCACAACGTTAGACTTTTTGATGTAGGGATATGTAAAGTTTGCAGTCTATACGGACAATCGCGCTTTGATTCAGGCCTGGGAGCTAAACATCACGCGTGTCAATTGGCAGTTACCAGTCGAAATGCTCAAACGAGTCATCGAAAATTAGACTCAATGGATGGACCAGGCCAACATTTGAAAGATTATTCAAAAAATAAATGCCAAAAAATGTTTTCTCGAGTGATAATTAACGTTGCTAATTAAATATTATGTTTCTGTGTTTTTCTTTAAAAAAAAGTGGGAACCTCGAAATGAATCGCCCTTTAATTGTTGTATTGTACCTCGATCGCGCCTATGTTAAATAATACTTTCGAGATTTGGCAAAAAATTATGATTCCTTAAAATAATTTGAAGTGCCTATTAATTTATTCCGTATCCAGAAAGTAACTCTGCTTTAGAGAATTTAATGACCTTGACCAAAATTGAGTGATTAAATAAAATTTTGCATAAGATTTGCAAACCTCTAATCACTGTGCAGCGATTAAGCAATGTTGTTGCTGGTATACGCAATCGTACAACATTATTGCAGCAGACAATTTTATCACTACCACCAGCAATATGCTAATACATATCGATATTTAAATAGTATACGTATACGTATGTTAGATGTAGGACGTAAACACTTTACAAATTTCTTTATTTATGGATTTTGTTCGCACTTGCTCCAGATAATTTCAACTTTTTTCATTTTTATTATTGCTGATTAAACTAATTTTTTAAGCTTTATTCAACTGGCAGCATTTTTCACGTCTTTTTTCTGCACATTTTTTGAATTTTGCTAATTCCTTAACTATTTCGTATATAAAAATTGTGGTCTCTTATGCGGTACAATTGGCAAATGCAGCAACTTTAGTGCTGTTCATGCTAAAATTTCATAATTTTAGAAACTCGGAACTTTAGAAAAGAATCTCCTCTTTATTTTGGAAATAAGTATATAAATAGTCTAAACAAGCCGAACCTTTATATTAACTTTATATCATTGAAAAAGTCCGATTGAGAAGTAACTCATTAGTTCAATTCGAATTCTCTGTTTTTTTATTACCTGATTGGCGTATATTCAATTTGCCAACCTGAAGGTTGCGTCTGACACCCCATACAATATACGAGTATAAGATGGTCAAATATCTGTGTTACAGTAGTCGGACTTAGTTCAAATATGCGCCGTTTCGTTCGTTAATCTGTTTCCATTTAGACGGCAACTTCACATACCCCCCTCGTAGAAGCCCCCTCCCTATTTGCAAAAAACTTGGACAGCCACTTTTCACAAGCCTCTTTTGAGTTCAACTTTACACCAACAAGGGCGTTTGCCATGTACAGGAGCTGGTGGTAATCATTTGGCGCTATGTCCGGGCTATATGGTGGATGCGATAAAACCTCCCATCCGAGCTCCCGTAGCTTCTGACGAGTCAATAACGAAAATGTGATCTGGCGTTAACCTGGTGGAACACTACACTTTTCCTGTTGGCCAATTCTGGACGCTTCTGGTCGATCGCCTGCTTTAAGCGATCCAGTTGTTCGCAGTAGATGGTACAATTAAGTTTTTTTTTGCGTCAAATCATGCGGCACTCAAACATGAAGCTTTTTTGTGTATCCAGCCTTCTGCAGATGGTTTAAAATGGTTTGGTGAGTAACTCCCTTCTTCTGGACGATGTCACGAGACGCCACATGCCGGTCTAACTCGATGTTTTCCATGATTTGATCAGTATTCGCCGTCACAGGTCTTACGCCGGCCGGCTTATCGTTTTCATCCGCTCTGAATCGTCGAAACCATTCCTTCGCAGTTTGAAGTGATAGAGTACCATCCCCCAAAACACCATTAATCACGGAACGTTTCTCTATCGGATTTGCCTTTAACGAAGGAAAACTTAAAAAAAGCGCGAATTTTGGCGTTTGTGAAATCCATGTTTACACGTCTATAACTGTTGAACGCAATATCCAAACTAATCATGCATAGCGTCGTTTTGTAGGTTATGTCAGAACCTTCCAAAGATATATAGTATTGCCAGATACGAGCTCTGTAACGCTTTATACAGAGCCGCGAAATTCAAAATACAAATAAGCGGAAGGGAGATATTTGACAACCTAATATATGTCTCATAAGTAAATGATCAGCATGGCAAGGAGATTTGATGTTTGTCTGTTTATACGCGAAGACAGAGAGACTTGCAGTTTTTGAGATATCGTTACAAACTGATCGAGCAAAATCTTGACCTCGAGATATATTGCCGAAATTTTCTTGTCAGGAATCCGTTCAGGTAGTGCGGGGTAAAATTTGTTTGGTCTGTCGAAACTGTCCTGTCCTCGATAGAGTCATGGCTGAAAGGAATCTTTATACATAAAGACTATGCTGTGGGTACCTTTATTGAGATCGAAAACGACGTCATCTATCGCCTTCTTTCCGGCATAACGATTGTGGTTAAGTAGGGAATGTACGGGCGCTTGGGAAAATAAATAAGAGAACCCAGCAATGTAGCTTCGTTTCCCTTTGCTTTGGATCCTAGTACGGTCGTAGTGAAGGAACCAGATCTTTTAGTAAATATTCCCGGGCAGCGTTTAACGATCTAACCCAAGAGTATCTAAATAGAGTTACCACATGGATAAATCCGAATAAAGCTTTGATAGTTTTATTTACTGGGAAATACAAAATCGCTGACTGATATAACTCTCACTTCGTTGGGAATCGCTATTATTTAACCTGAGGACAGGGTTAAGTACTTTCTGGGAAGCTCTCATGGAACCCTACCATAGATCGAGGAGAGTGAAGAAGGAAACAGTTGCCTTATACTGTTGCAGAGGTGCAATTGGGAAAAGTAGGAACCTTCATAAGAAATTGTGATCTGACTCTATGAAACCGTAGATAAACCAATCATTTTTTGTTGGGTAGTTCGGATAAATCACTCTAGCTAAGCACCAGAAGCGTGCTTAAAACTCATTGCCATTCTAAACGTTTCAACCGCAGACATCGCTGGTACGTGCTTGGAGGTGAAAACAGCTATTATACTTAGGGAATCTGAGTATATAGAGACCGCAGGTAGGAACACACTAAAATTACTCACTGCTTCGATTGCATTTTTTTTAATCTAGATCGCTGCACCGCCGAATATTCTCCAGGCGGTTCCTTCTAAGATCATATAACTTCGAGGGATGTATGGGCAATGCGAAGCTATTAGAAAAAGTGCTGGATGGATCGAAGTTAAGATGGTTGTATCTTCTGTCAGGAGTTCTCCAACAAAAAGGGTTTCTAAAGCATTCTTTTCTGAAATTCATCCGATTCGAAGCTAGACATTTGGACCTCTAGTGAGCGCAGGAAGCACTGATCAACAGCTAGAACTTGTGCGATTGTGAGATCCTTCTGGCCCAGAGTGAGCCGTAAAAGGTCCTCGGCCTACTGGCTCCCCACAATTATAGGAACACCGACTGGAAGCTGCCCAATAGATTCACATGGAGTACGGCTAGATATTATGTTGAAAGCTTTTCCCGAAGCTATATGGGGAAGGCGAGGAGGTATGATGTTATCACTTTCTTCTCTATTATCTGGCTTTTACCATACTGAGATTGAAAAACTCGGTAAACACAACTTTGGCGAACCTAGCGATGTTTCTGGCATTTATATTGCCGCCTTAATAAATTTGTGGTAAGGTCGACACACTTCATCGACCTATGTATAAGGATCTGGTGGACCATCTTTAGGAGTTTGTGAGTAATACGAAGGACCAATATCTGTCCAAGTGAGATTCATCGATTTTGAATCAACTACGATCTTACATAACCTAGCACAATGAATTTAGGGTCATTGAAAGAAATTGGATTATTTTTTACTTGCTCCCAAAATTGGTCGTGCCTTTTTAAGGGTTCTAGACTGGCCATATCCCTATGTTTCTACAACCATAAGAGTTTCTTAACACTTATATTGTAACTATTATTTCTTCCTATAATTTCTTCCTACAAAGCCACAAAATACTAAATTAACTGTACTCTTTACATCATTCTTCTACTAAACAAAGTTTATAACATAAGTTACGTATACGCCGTGTTTTACTTATATTGCTTGAGAATATGAATTCCAGAATATAATTAATTAAAAAGACTAAGTACACTTACATAAAGATAAGTCTTGGAACTTGTTTTCACAATTTATTAACTCGCAGACATCTTAGAACTACAAATTGATATCGAACTCAACGGCACTGCTTCTTTGGTGACACATTCTTCCTACTAACTAGTTAATGCTTTTTTGTTTACAAAAAAAATAACTACTGTTCAGAACATTTACGAAAATGTGGAAACTAAAACTATTAATAGTTATCAACTAATTACTGATCATAAGCAATGCGATGAAATCGGCAAGCATTATAAAATTTATATTTAAAAGAAAAGATCAGAGAAGTGACAGCAATTTTCAATATTTCCACCATGTAAAGGTAAGCTTAGGGCAATGGTCTACCACAATATGACAAATTTTTCCATAATAGGAAATGCAAAACATAGTAATACTTTGTTCATAATTTTTAAATTCTTAATTCACTCTTCAAATCCTTGTTCCAACGCGTTTATCCAATTCTCGAAACAGCTGTTAAAGTCAATTTCCGGGACAGCGTAGCGATTCACATTTAATACCAACAATTGACTCAAAAAAATTTTCTCGAAGCGGTCTTTTTAGTTTTCTGAATAGCCAGAAGTCACATAGAGCTAAATCAGCTGACTACGGAGTTTGAGACACGATATTGGTTTAAAATGTTGCGAAAAACTCACGAAGAATCCATGGAGTATACGACGGTGCATTATCGTGGTGCACAAACTTAGAGTTGTCGGCTCATAATTCCGGCCTTTTCTTACGAATAACGCCCAAATAGTATTTCTTTTTGTCAGTTTGGCCGGTCGGGAAGAATTCAGAGTGTACCACACCTCGACATGTGCAACTGGCTTTCGGCGACACCTAGTTGCATAATGCAGTTGACTTGCAGCTGAGTGGCAATAATTCAAAGTGCACACACCGATGTGATATTCAATTAAAGGTTGTGGCTTTGTATTTCGGTGACAATGATTTACTATAAAAACTCAAACGCTCTTTTGAAAAGTTATCAAACAGTCTTTACTTTCGTATTCAATTACAAGTGTTCGCTTGCGCAACAAACTCAAACGCAAAAATGTTCAACCTCTACAAAGTGGTAAGGATGCGAGCCTTGCAGGCAACCTGCTTTTACTTGAAGCATGCTATACTAATTAAATATTTCTCTAGCTCGTCGTGTTCGCCGCTTTGGTGTGCATTGCTGCTGCCTACCCAAGCATCATAGGACCAGCCATCATCCCCGCCCTTGGCCCAAGAGTCGTTGTCGGACCAGTCGGAGCTGTCGGCCCAGTTTTGGTGCCCGGTTTGGGTCATGGTGGTCTTCTTGGTCATGGTGGTGTAGTTCTTGGTTAAACCATAACTATTAGTTGGACTGCCAATATTCTCCACTGAACAGTTGCACAATCTACACCCGCTTACCGTTATTTTTTTCACCCAACTCATCCACAAGTGTTCGTTGCATTGCTGCGCTTTCCTCTATCAACAATAAATAATTTTTTGTAAATCGTATATTTTTCTTTTAGTTTGCTTAATTTGAATAAATATGCAATAAACCAAAATCAATGAACAACTTTTCTTGTTTATGTTATAGTTACTTGTATGTACGAGTACTATGTACATATGATAATGAGAAACATAAATATATTAGTCCGTAGAGTAGTAATATTGAAGATGTTTACTCAACTTCAAAGCTTCAAAGTTTTCTCAAATCAGCTTAGTAATGACTTTAGCCATATCAGCGTTATGATCCAGTCAATTGTACTGAAGAGATGATTTGAACGTACACATTTTCTCCTGTGTGATAATTTTGACACGTAGTATCAATGTAGTTACACATGTATATCGATTGTTACTTCCTCCGTGCAAAATGCGCAGTCCGGTGTCCCATTTATTTTTAATTTTGGGAAGAACCATGTAATCTTAATCATAAATCGTTGAGGACACATATTGTTGTTTCCTGAATGTAAAGAGACATTAATGGTTCTATAATAAGAGTTAAAATACTGTCATAAAAATTTAAGTGTTTCAAATAATTCAAAATTAGTTTAACAAGTTTTCAAGGATAGGCAATAAATGTGTCAATCATTAAATAGAACTTCAGAAAAGCAGAAGGGTCTGAAACTGGACCTGTCATCACAATACAACTCCCAGCATTCCTTCTCCTCCTAGCAAGTATAAATAGTAATATCATTCAAGCGAAGAGTAATCATAAGTATATGTGTAAGGTGTAAGTTAAAATTTCAGTTGAACGAACGCAATCAATTTAATTCTTTTGACCATCTATTCATAAACGCTGGAGCAATGTTTATCTTTAACGTTAATCTGAAAACTAAAATTATGTTTTGAGTCTTCTGTAGTAAAAAGTCAATAAAATTTGTTAACTATTCTACATTTATTAATATCATTAAGTAAATAGAGAAAGTTTTAATTTTTTAAAGTTAAATATGGATATTAAGCGAAATATTTTTAGTTTAAATTGATTTGGATTAAGGGGTTATTGTTCTAAATTTTCAAGTTTTTCCGAAAAACAAATTCGGAGATACAGACTTCAGAACCTGTGCCCTCGAGACTAGCTAGGCTAAGCGTTTTTCTCGAAACTGTGCTTTTGAAGTCGGTTGGCAATATTTATCCAGAACCGATCTTTATGAAATTTTAGACAGATCTTTGAGATACTTTAAAAATTGTATGAAGGATTTTTTTCGATTACAACTATTTATAAAAAACCAAAGGCGCAAAATTTTCATCGAAATTTAATTTTTTTTTTAAATACCTACCAAACATTCTATTTTTTTTTTGTTTTGTTTTTTTTGTCCAAGTTCTAAGTTAAGATTTTAACTAAAACACTAAGTAACAACAATAGTAATGTATGTTTGTAAGAATAAAAAATTCTAATAAAATATTTTATGTTATATATGAGAAAAAAAATGTTGAGAAAATGCTGTTTTTACCCATGGAATTGCTTAAATTCTTAAAAAAAGGGGGGGAATTATTTCAATGCTATATTATGACATGGAAAATTTGTATATCATAAGGTAGTTTAACGAAACTGTGTGCATATATTTCCTTAAACATACATACTCGCAGGTATCTTACGAACTATGAATATAGGAGAAATCTTAAAGAATATTTCCACCGCTCTACCATATATGTGAATATCTATTGAGGATCGTGAGGTTGTCAGCTCCTAAACTGCGGTATCAATAAAGTGGCACACGGCATACGATATCCTCTTTTTATAGAAACAAATTAAATTTGTGATAATTTAGTAAAAAAAACGAAAAACTTTAACTTCTCTCACAAAAAAACCATATATATATAAGGTATTAACCTTTCACATTTATTCAGATGCCGCAGCATTGTCATTACTATTTATGAAATAATATGAAATTGCGGGAAGATCAATTGCAAATAAAAAAAGAATTTGATTCTGATAATTCATTTTGTATGGCAGTCATATCTAAAATTTTCGATCTGAAAAACTGTTGGCTTCAGAATCACTATATTATATAATATGCTTATTTGTTAGTTACTATATAAAATATTCTGTGAAACCGTACGTATAAAACATAAATACCTTCGAATAAAAAAAAATGGACAAAACTTAGCTGACATATGATGAATATTCTTATACACATTTACCCTTTGCGGTCCGTCGTCGTTCGCCCGTTGTAGCTCTGTACGAGCAACAACTTGAGCAACAATTATATATACCAAGTTTCAGTACACGTGCTCTTTGATAGGAAAGTGAGGATGATAACCACGCTCACAAAACACCATTAAACAAAAATATATAGAGTGACGTAACTAAGCTTTTTCTGCTTTTTTCAGACTGGATAAGGAAGCGAAGCAAATAGACCTGGTAGTGAACGAGGCCAAGTCGAAATATCTCATGTTATCAAACACACAGTCGTCGCACTCGCGACTTGGCTCTCACGTCAATGTTGACAGTCATAACTTCGAAGTCGCAGATAATATTTCTTGGCAACAGGTGATACTTTGGACTGAGTAGGCGATTGAGAAGTAAGGTCCTCTCCCGACGAACAAAGACCAATCTATATAAGTCACTCATATTCCCGTCCTGCTATATGGTGTAGAGTCATGGACGATGATAACATCTGATGAGTCGACGTTTCGAGTTTTCAAGAGGAAAGTTCTGTGAAAGATTTATAGTCCTTTAAGCATTCGCAACGGCGAATCTCGCATTCGATTGGACGATGATTTATACAACGACCGTTGGAAGTTGGAAGAACAGTCATATCTCAGGTCAGGTAGGTCCTGATATCGATCAAATTCGAAAAATATTATTATCTTGACATTCTTACATTCCAAAGGGAAATGAGCGAAATCGGACTACAACTATCTGATTCTATCACTTTCCCACATGCAAGTCAAGCACCATTGAATATGTCGAAACAAAACTTCGAACGAATAGTGCGACTACAGTAGGCAACCCATGACCAAAAATTAACCAAATCGGATCAATACTGTTCAAGCTCCCATATACCGAATATGTGGAGTACAGTTTCAATTGCGTATTTTTTTCGAAAGTATCGGTCAATCTGTGAGATATATTATAAAAGTGCTAATAACTGTATGCCTATTTCCAAAAATGGGTTGAATCGGATAAATAATTTCTTTAGCTCTCTTATAAGTAACATAAATATTTTCAAACTTCCAGTTGCCTCTATATCACATATATCGGCAAATGCATGACTTATTTTAATAAAATTGATAGGCCGTATTTTGCTAACAGCTACACAATAACATAACAAATCCTTACTTGTTTTTTTCACTGCTTTTTAGACAATTCTTATTGCACTTTTATCTCAGCCATAGTCGTTTAACAGCATTTTCCGCCTTTTATTAGAGCAGCGGAGGCTGATCATGATCTAAGATTACATATTTTGTATTTATTTTATTAATTTTATTTTGTAAGCATTAATAAAATGCTGTTCTGGTTTCGCATGCGGTACAATCGGCAATGAATGTCAACAAGTTGTCGTTGGTACTCGTTTTTCGTTTTTATATCCCATACAGGGTTTATTAAGTTGACACGAAGTTTACAACACTCAGAAGGAAGCGTTGGAGACTCTATTAAAAAAGCTAAATACCTGATCAGCGTGAAGAATGATCAGCGTGAAGAACTGAGTCGAAACGCCAACTTCCATCTTCGCGATATTCGGACCGAACACGTCGAATGCGGCGCACCAAACGCTTCAAGACTCCAAGGTAGAATACCGCATTAACGTTTTTGCCGGGTGGAACAAATTCTTTGTGGACAATACCCTTGGAATCATAAAAGCAAATAAGCATTGGCTTCACTGTTGACTTCTCTATGCGCAATTTTTTTGGGTTTCGGCTCGTCCGGTGCCTTCCATTCAGCACTCTGGCGTGTCGTTTCAGGATCATATTGGAAACACCACATTTCGTCAACAGTCATAATATTGTAAAGGAATTTTTTGTTCTTTTTGACCTCTTTAATGATGTCCTTCGAATGTTGGATTCTGAGCAATTTTTAGTCGTTAGTCAATTTGTGCGGAACAAAACGTGCACACACCTTTCGTAAGCCCAAAATATTCGGTCAAAATGCGAAAAATCGATGCTTTGGAGATGTTCAATTCCATTTCCATGAATTTTTATTATGATTTCGGCTGATTTTTGATGAATTCACGCACAGTTTCGACGGAATTTCCGGTGAGCATTGGCCCACATGTTGATCGTCATTTATGTCCTCACGAACACGCCTTCAATTTTTGAGATATTGATCTGATTTTGTAGATGTCACTTTTTCCCCAAGAAGCATTTTGTGGAAGCGCAGATATCGGAACACCATATTCTATGGTATATAGCTGTCACACAAACTTAACGAACGGAGTAAAGAATTTCTTCATTTGATGAGATATCTTCATGAAATTTAACATGGGTTATTGCCTACAGCAATGAGCCGATCTTCGAAAAATTGTTCAGACTATAGCATACAGCTGATTACAAACTGACCGAGGAGTCTTTCGTATTTATGTAGAGTATTGTAGCTTCGGTGCAAGCGAAGTTAACGTTTTTTCTTGTTTTTGGTTTATTGAACCTTTAAGACTTTTAAGAATAAAAATAATTTAATTATTTTCAAATGGAATGAAGATAACTTTAATTTTATTTTTAATAATAATTTACTTTAAGTGAGGTTTTATTCTTTTACTGTTTCATTTCACATAGGGTTCAAAATTTATTTCTTAGCTCACAGATACTCCTAATTATTGTATTAGCACAATAACATATCGAACTTAGCTCACCCTTCTTTCTCCCTTAGTTTTGTTTTCTTTAAAGTTCAATGAAAGATATGCCTTGATCTAGCATGCCTTTCCAGGCAAATGTTAGAGTGATGGCAATCGACATTTCTCTCGAGTCCATTCGAATAGTTTTGGTGGATATTTGTGGTATGAAACGCGTTCTTGTTCATCTCGTCCAGATAAAGCTGCATTTTTTAAAAAAGAGTACCGTAAACGGATCACTTTGGACACTCTTGAACGTGCGAATTCCGATCGCACATTAATGGAGAGCATTAACTGCCGATGTGACATGATGAAATTCTAAATCTAACATCACTATCCTTTATCTGATTCTGATATTTATGTAGAACAAATTAAAAAATTGAAACATAAAAAAATTTAATATTCTCCTTATCTAAGTAACCTACCCAAAACATATGCAGGACTTCTTAGTTATTCTAAGAAAGCACTTCATAATGTGTATCACATTACCGTGCCAGCTCATTTCGAAATATCCAGTGTAGCGTGCAAAATGTTGTTCCAACAGCCCACAACTGTAACAACAAAGCCAATGTTTGCGAATCGTGAACCAACAATATGCGGCAGTCAAGTTGACAACATTGAACTTCAATTCTAAGCCAACACCAACAACTATTTAGACCGCTGCCATTTAACTGAAGTAAACAGTATGACCGATACACACCCAGACTAGGGTGTATCATAGAAGCGAATATTTTTTCTTCGCTTAGTATTCTGAAAATTTTTTGATTTTTAGACACCTGTTAAGAAGTTTCTCTCAGTTTGAGCTCTTAATTGTCAAAAGAATCTCCTCCGTCTTACAGTTTTCTATTTACGAGTATTCATACTTAAATAGAAAAATTCAAAACTCGCGTCCAAATTCTTGAAAATATATTATATCCGTTCCAAGGATTTTGAAGGTTATTTAATACTCTACAAAAAAAGCGCTCTTTCGATTTTTTCGTAAACCTGACCGGTTAAAAGATATTGAGGGTTGAAGTTTGATTATCTCTAGGCAACATTTTTTGCTTTACTTTTTATAACTCAATGGAGAAAAAATATTAAAAATTGGAAATTCCTGAGTTTTGTACGAAATTCCCAACACAAATGGGTCTCTTAAATTCCTATTTTTACCCACCCTAACACACAAACACAATTTGCAACTGGCTTGAGGCGGCATCCAATTGCTAAATGCAGTGGACTTGAAGCTGAGTGGTAATAATTCAAAGTGCACACACCGATTTGATATTCAATTGAAGGTTGTGGCTTTGGATTTCGGTGGCAAAGATTTACTATAAAAACTCAAGCACACTTTGGAAAAGTTATCAAACAGTCTTTACTTTCGTATTCAATTACAAGTGTTCGCTTGCGCAACAAACCAAAACGTAAACATGTTCAATCTCTACAAAGTGGTAAGGATGCGAGCATTGCAAGCATTTTTCGTTGCCTTTAAGGATATTTAATAATTATATATTTTTCTCTAGCTCATCGTCTTCGCCGCTTTGGTGTGCATCGCTGCTGCCTACCCAAGCATCATAGGACCAGCCATCGTCCCCGGTCTTGCCTCAACTGTTGTTGTGGGACCAGTCGGACCTATCGGACCCGTTGTGGTGCCCGGTCTGGGTCATGGCGCCATTCTTGGCAACCCTCATTTACTTGGTTAAATAACTACTTCTAAGCTATACTAATTGGACTGCCAACATTTCCCAATGGACAACTCCCTTTGCACACCTACTCACCGTTACTATTTCTCACCCAACATCATTTCCACGAATGTTAGGAATTTCGCAAATTTAGTACATTTTTGTGTTTCGTTCGTTGCATTGTTGCGCACTCCTTACCAACTATCAATAAGTAATTTTTTGTAAATATATATTTTCTTAATTTGATTTGAATAAATATGCAGTAAACCCCAATTAAATGTTAATTGTTTGATGTGAAGTTCTTGGTTAACGATGCAATGGTAGACGATTGAAAGTAGAAAACACTACACTTCATAAAGACTCTTTCTTCTAACTGCCTTCTGCTTTATTAGTCTCCTGTAATAAGTAATCCTAACATATGTGATAAGGGAATGAGTTCTTTGGAGTCTTCATAATAAGGATTCTTAAAATCTTAATCAAAAAACCTTAAGATTCTCCATCGATCAACCAAAAGATTGGACAACAAACGGGACTCTTTTTTTAGAGTGGAATTTGCATATACACTCACTCACACATCCGATATAATTCAGTCAGAAAAAATATATACATAAGTATAACAAACTGATCGGAACTCGAGACGATTATGCGGTCTATTCGCCACTTTGTATTGCTCCCTGGTTCATATTTCATAAGCTACTTAAACCTTGTCTCCCTAGATGTTAATGTACGGCTTACTGCCCAATATTCCGTACCATTGCTTAATATTGTTCTCTCTCGTTTGCAACATGTTGCTACAGACTATAATAGTTTTATTCACCTTGCGGATGTATATAGCACCTAAAACTAATTGAGATTATAAATATAGGGTTATATATTGATAAATGATATAGATAAATGATATGCGCGTTCCTTTGTTAAACTAAAATTACCAGTTTGTAAATGGGCAAAATCGGACCACTCTCACGCCCACAAAACCCCACTAATGGAAAACATATAAAGTGCCATAACTAAGCGCTAAATTAAGACTAATTTGGTCCAGCTGATCGAGTTAGCAGGAGTCCCTTTGGCAAAATATTTTGAAAAAGCTAAAATATATTAAGCTAAAATAACCAAATATGCGCAGCACATATATGTATTATAACAACTCCTACCTACAGTGTGAAAAGGGATGAAATCGGAGGATAACCCCGCTCACTCCCATATAACGATACTGCTAAAAACTACTAAAATCGTAATAAATCAATAACTAATTACGCGAGAGACAATAAATTTTACCTCCGCGATGATATGAAAGGGCCTTAGAAACCTTGTGAAAATTGGCGATGGCCGTGGCACCGCCCACTTTTTTTTTTAAAACCCATATCTCGGGACTTGACAGGCCGATTCCAACAAAATCTAGTAAGTGGCATTGTTCTTACATTCTTATGTCTCAGTGAGAAAATGGACGAATTTGGGCTAGAACCACGTCTACTTCCCATACAGCACAATTTTAAATACCATTTGATACTTTAACTTTTCAGTATTCAAATAATGAAGCCATTATTATAAAAGGAAAAACTTTTGCACTAATAATACCTTTCAAATATGCCATATTATGACCAAAAAGTGCCCAAATCCAGCTAAAATTTTTCAAACCACTATGTACCGAATATGTGGACCACCGTATTTATATTTCACTTTTGACAGAAAACACCGGTCTGCATATGTCGGACAATGTTTGAGTTATTTCGATGAAAATTACAGAATATGTTCTGCTCTATAGCAGTTTGTCTTTGTGCCTAAAATAGAGACAATTTGGTGAAATTTGACCCAGCCCCCATATAATTATTATCAGGATTTTTGAACATCCGGCATGATTATATTTAATAGACTAATTCGGGTCGATACTACCCCAACTCCCCAACTCCTAACTTTTGGGAGTGGAACTCTCCGTAGTTCGCAAAATTAAGAACATTTTAATGTTTCAATGGTAATAACTGCACAGTATTCTTTCTCGCTGTACATCCATCTGATGCGCTCTATAGCTTTGGCCACAATACACGTCATGGCGTTATTTCTACCATACCTTTGGGAAAACTGCCGATAATAAAGTTCCGCGAAGAGCCCCTTGCATCTTTTGATACTAATTTTAAGTGCCTTGTTCGAGAAACCAGCAAGCCCAGAGCAAGTCTTTTGCGTTTTCCGAATCTCTCCGCCACTTCAGATACTACATTCTATGTGATTTTTAAAGCTTCCACAAGTGCCGGCATCCTTCGGCTTAATTGTGTCTCTTTCGTTCGAAAACTCATCACATCTTCGAGAAGTGTAAGACAAGTGGGTACATGACCATTAATCTTTTGGTCATGGTGATATCATATGCGCGTCAACCCACGGATTCTCATCCGCCTTCTCACATAAATCTTAAGTTCTTACGTTTTTTCTCTAAGCATTCAGGCAGTCTTGTATGATTTGGCGTACATTGGTTTACACATACTTTTACAAAGTGCCATTTTCACGATCACCATCTAATCTGTATCTTTTGTGTGTCAAGCAGTCATTTTGCGACGCTGGAATGCTGATCATTGCCGTCCACGTGCCCACTTGTGTCCATCTGATGCTTTTGATCGCACTTTCTCTGAGGGAGCTTAGCACTTTAATTTGTTTCCGACTACCTCGTTAATGTTTTTGGGAATAACATCGATAGTTATTCGTCTAAGTCACGGATCGGTCTCGGGAGTGGCACATAAGCTGCCTTCTTCTGCAACTTTTAGATTTGCGTTTATCCATTTTCTTTCTCCTCAAATTTCTTTTCTCTTTTAGGAAGGTTGCCTTCATTCCTCTTGATTGTACTGGTCATCTTAAGCACTTTCACTTGCCCGGTTATTTTCTTAAAAGGGGTCTTGCGTTATTATTCGTCCTCGCGAGCCTCTTCATGGTTGAATCTACTACTCGTTTTGGGAGCGTAGGTAGAGTTTCGTCACCGAACAAAGTGGCTCTCGGATTCCGAAAATGATCGATAGACGCGGCAGCCGCGTTCAGGAATAAACTCATTAAGGTCACTGAACTGAGCGATAACATTTTAGAAGACTGCGGTATACAAACAAGACTTCAGTGTGTTAATTAATAAAAGTTTATCTGCACTGAGATATGCATCGCACAGCAAATAAAAACTGGAATTGAAAATTAATAATTTAATTTTTCAACTTTCTCAATATTTAAATAGTCCAAGATGTATGCAGGACTTCTCAATTATCAACCAGCACTTTGCAACGCATATCCTATTACTTCAGTCCGGTACTAATACTTAGAAGTGCCTTGTGTAGCGTGCAAATGTCAATCAAATTACCCACATACATATAAGATATTTGTTGATCCATGCTAATGCTTGCCAATAATATGCCAACAACAAGCGGTAACCGCGGCAGGCGAGTTGACAACATTGAACTTCAATTCTGAAAGAAAACCAACAACAATTTAAGCCACTACCTTAATACAAACACATAGACACCATGTGCAACTGGCTTTCGGCGACGCCCAGTTGCATAAGGCAATTGATTTGCAACAAAGTAGTAAAAATTCAAAATGCACACACCGATTTGATATTCAAATTAAGATTGTGGCTTTGCATTTGCTTGCAGATTTTGTATATAAACTCAAGCGCTCTTTGAAAAAGTTATCAAACAGTCTTTCAGTTCGCTAACGCAACAAACCCAAACGCAAAAATGTTCAACCTTCACAAAGTGGTAAGGAGACCACAAGCCTTGCTGGCATCCCACATTACTTTAAAGGATTTCTACTAATAATATTTTTCTCTAGCTCATCGTGTTCGCCGCCTTGGTGTGCATCGCTGCTGCCTACCCAAGCATCATAGGACCAGCCATCGTCCCCGGTCTTGCCTCAACTGTTGTGGTGGGACCAGTCGGACCTGTCGGACCAATCGTAGGTTTGGGTCATGGTCTGGGTCATGGTGGCGTTATTGGACACCCTTGGTAAAATAACTACTTCTGAGCAAAATTAATTGTACTGCCAACATTCCCAACTGGAAAACCTCTTTGCACTCCTGATCATCGTTATTTTTTCTCACTCTACATCACTTATGGAACCACGAATGTTAGGAATTTCGCAAATTTAGTATATCTTTGTGTCTCGTTCGTTGTATTGTTGCGTACTCCTTTATTAACTGTCTATAATTTTTTTGTAAATATGTATTTTTTGTTTTAAATCAATTTGAATAAATATGCAATAAACCAATTGGAAGTGTAAGGTATCATGTGAAGGAAGCCAAGTACAGGAATAGCATTGAAAGAAAGGTTTGAACTCTTTCTTTCTAACTGCATTTTAAACCTTGTTTTGCTTCCCTAATATATGTAAGGAAATAGCGATTATATGTAAATGTCTCATTCTCATCGATCAGCATTCTTCTGTGTCGCCTCGAATAAAGACTTGTTCATAGGTTTGAAGAATATCTTCTGTCAATCGCGGTCAACTGGCTTTGGCAGATTACTGATTGATTCTCTCTGATGCGTTGTGTATGTAGGTGCTGTACCTCTTTTCAGCACCAGTAAATCTGCGCAAAAAATATCCTAATGGTTGGCTAGTTGTTGTTTTTCTTGCGGTTATGTAAGTAGACTCAAATTAGTTGTCCCCAAAATTAACTAACGGCAGGCCCAGAAAGCGTGCTTTTCAACGGGGTGGGACTATAGGCGATGAAAATTTGCTAAGTTGTCAAGTTTCTAAGGAGCCAGTAGGGAAACAACTCATTCCAGCTTTCCTCATATCGGGTGTATGAAGAGAGGCAAGTGACATATTGAGGAACTTGGTTAGATATTTTACTCCCTTCAAGCCTAGATGCTTCCAGTTTCCAGCATATTTTGTTATTTCGTATAACAGTCTTTTTGGCGAGATTGTGTGGCCGAATCCCAATCCTTTGAACTTGTCAGTTAAAGAGTGTAGTGTTAACTATCGAATTTAATTTCAAACCGATCATCATGTCTCTTCGGATTACTGAACTTCCTTACACCTGTGAAGAGGTTACAAAACTTGCGTGAGGATTAGACGGATCAGCTTGGTGGAAGGTGTCAAGCTCTTTTGCTAAAACTGTTGCTTCAAGTTCTCGTAGGGAAATTGGGGTTCAAGTTCTCAAATTGTGTGTTGGTAGTATGAGATCACTTACCGAGTGATCCGCTACAAACAGAGTTAAGTCGTCAGAGTAACAGCCTTGGCTGCATAAAATCCGAGGCAATTCCAGTAATGTAGATCCAACAGTTGTTTGAATGACTATTGCTATATCGCAAAGGCAACTTTTTGTCTTCAGTGTTTTCTGTATACAGCGACGATTAAGCATCGCTAGAAAACCATCTAATTACTTGACGATAATCGATTCTTTAAAAATCTGTAATGCCCCAACGCGTTCTGATAGTAGCCGTATACTATATTTGGTGGTAGAATGCCCGAGAAATTATAACTAGTATTCTACCTTTAAATCATTTACTGTGCGTAATTCTTCAGAAAGAATCGATCGATCTGGCAAACGCATAACGTTCGGAAATCGAAGACAAAAAGCTGAGGATCATTTTCGTTCCATTTATTCAGACACGAAAAAATTGCGGCAGAACTGAAAGTTGACGAAGAAAAACCAAGACCAACACCAAAACAACGCTTTTCTAAAGAAGTATTGAATGGATTTCAACTGAGTTTCCTGCTTCCAGAAAAAGTATGTGCTTTGAAAACCAAAGAAATGAAAAATCTCATTGACTGCTTGGTCAGGTATATGGGACCTCAGAGAATTTTGGATTCAATTCAACACATTTTTGATACACAGAAATACTATTGTCATGAATGATTTCAGTCTAGATTTCAATTGTATAACTCACACATTGACCGATATTTTCGGTCAACTGTAGATACTTTTTCTTTCTTCTTTACTGGCGTAGAAACCGCTTACGCGTCACCGCGCTAGTCGTTTCTTCTTTTCGCAAGGTGGCGGCATTTGGAGATTCCAAGCCAAGCCAAGTCCTTTTCCACCTGGTCCCTCCAACGGAGTGGAAGTCTTCCTCTTCCTCTGTTTCCTCCGGTGGGTACTGCGTCGAATACTTTCAGAGCTGAAGTGTTTTCGTCCATTCGGACAACATGACCTAGCCAGGGTAGCCGATGTCTTTTAATTCGCTCAACTATCTCATACAGCTCATCGTTCCATCGAATGCGATATTTGCCGTGGCCAACGCGCAAAGGACCATAAATCCTTCGCAGAACCTTTCTCTCAAAAACTTGTAACGTCGGCTCATCAGTTGTTGTCATCGTCCATGCCTCGGTACCATATAGCAGGATGGAAATAATAAGTGACTTATAGAGCTTAGCTTTTGTACGTCGAGAGAGGACTTTACTTCTCAATTGCCTACTCAATCCGAAGTAGCACCTGTTGGCAAGAACTGTAGATATTGGGGTCCCCATATTAGGTACCTAAGGGCTTGAAGAGTTTTGGTTAGAAGTAAGCAATTTTGGTCATAATGCATACTTTAAAGGAATTATTAGTGCTAAGTTTAAGTCCGTTATATCAATTTCTTCCTGATTTGTGCAGTGGAAAGTGAAAAAATCAAAAGGAGTTAAAAATTTTACCACTCTGATTGAAGTATCTTCAAAACATGCCTTTTGAACACATCAGCCGTCTCTTCAAGTGTTGGCAAACATTGACCTACTAGCTAATCTTTATGTACGGAAAAGAAGTCATCCGAATCAAGATTTTACAGTGGATTACTCATCAAATCGATCTCTTAAGTGCTACGCGTTGTCTTTTTTCAACCATTCACTTGATTAATCCACAGTAGTCTATTTTAGCGATTGATAAATTGTGTGGGATCCATTATTAACAATTTGTTTTTACATTTAAGTGCTCATGCAATATTAAATGATGGATGGTTTCACTAATATCTATTGCTGTCCCAATCTCACGATAGGTCACATGACGAACTTACAATATCAGCTTGCGCACAGCATCAATAGTTTCCGGAAAAACAACTGATTTTGGATGATCTTCCCGGAATTTGTTTTGAAGTGATCTACGACCTGGATTGAATTCAGCATACCATCGATAAACACTGGTTTTTGATACAGCTTCAATACGAAAAATTGTAAAATTTTACTAAATTCATCGATGCATTGTTGCTGAGTTAATCCACGTCGAAAGTTTTAAAATATATTCACGCAAAAATGTATGCGATTTAGTTTAATTTTTTGGTTAAGAAGAATATTTTAAGTTACTGTAAAAACACAAATAGCGTCCATATATCAAAAAATTCCAGTTATCAAGTTCTACCACTAATAACGTCAAACTCTATGATAAAATTGTGAGTTTCTAGTTTGCTAGAATTGTCAAATCCCAAAAAATAAAAACCAACCTACGTAATGCTTCCTTCAAATATATAGTCTATCGATATATGAAAAACGATCAATAATTGTTTCATATTTTACACTTGATGTGCTGCTTAATTAATTTTTATCTCAATCTTGATATAAATCGCACCTTCACAGAAACTAGAATTCAAAATTACAAATTCAGTTTTCTTATAACCTCATTACTTAAGTTACTTAGCGTTACCTATCGCGGTACCCTCAGTCCTCTCTACTTGCAAGTGTCTAGTGTAGCGTGCAAAATATCGATCAAACAGCCCACAATAATAACAACATTTGTAGACACATTGCAAATTATACACCAACAACAAGCAGCATTCGCACCAGTCGAGTTGACAACATTGAACTTCAATTCTAAACGAATAGCAACAACAATTTTAGACAACTACCTTTTACCTTAAGAAAGCAGTGTGACCAATACACACCCATGCATAATGATCAAGCGGCTTTCGGTGACGCCCATTTTATGCAGTTGACTTGCAGCTGAGTGGTAAAAATTTAAAATGCACACACTGATTTGGTATTCAAATCAAGATGTGGCTTTGTATTTGTATGACAAAGATTGTGTATAAAAACTCGAGCGCCCTTTGGAAAAGTTATCAAACAGCCTTTACTTTCCTATTCAATTACAAGTGTTCGCTAGCGCAAACTCAAACGCAAAAATGTTCAACCTTCACAAAGTGGTAAGTACTATACGGGTGTTGAAAGCAGCCTTCGTTGAATTAAAGGATATTTGCTAATTATATTTTTGTCTAGCTCATCGTGTTCGCCGCCTTGGTGTGCATCGCTGCTGCCTACCCTAGCATCATAGGACCAGCCATCGTCCCCGCTATTGGAACTGGTGTTGTTGTGGGAGCAGTCGGACCAATCGGCCCAATCGTAGGTCTGGGTCATGGTGGCCTTGTTGGTCACCCTCGTGTAATTGGTTAAATAACTACTTCTAAACAATACTAACTGAACTGCCAACATTCCCCACTGGACACCTCCTTTTACACTCCTGCTCATCGTTATTTTGTCACACCGCACATCACTTATGGATTAACGAATGTTAGGAATTTCGCAACTTTAGTATATCGTTGCGTCTCGTTCGCTGCATTGTTACGTACTCCTTTATCAACCATCAATATTTTTTTTTTTCAAATTGTATTTTTTATTTGAATTTGTTTTGAATAAATATGCAATAAACCAAACACAAATGTTAAATATTTCATTAACCAAGAATAGCAGATAAAATTGACAGAAACTGCAGTGTTTACTTCTACTTCAGAAAGACTCTTTCCTCTCTTTTTCCTTACAACATTTTTAGCTTAAGTTAGGTTAGGTTAGGTTAGATGGCTGATCTAGAGAGTGGGCTGCTATAAGTAGTCCTTTGTGAAGCCGTAGATATAAAGAACTTCTATGTTCGAACTTATAAATTAGCAAAACGCTTAGTAGCCAATACAGGTTTGCAAAGGCGTTTAGTTGGGGTGGGATATCTGAAGGTATGCGCTGCCAAGTATTTAAGACTTGACCTGCCAAACGTGAGACAATCAAGAAGGAAGTGTTGAGCTGTTTCTACTTCGTTTTATTCGATACAGATGGCGTCTGGTAAGATTCCCAGCCTTACAGCATGTACGCCAAGAGGACATTTGTCTGATAAAAGCCCCACAACTAGGGAGAGGCTAGCCTTACTGAGGACAAAGAGATCACTAGATCTCTTGAGATCGATCTTTTGCCAAAAATCTTTTGCGTCAGCGCATGTACCGATGGTAGCCCAGCGCTGGCCAAGCTCCCGCGAAGCTCAACTATCTAGTAGTAGAGCACAAGAGGATAGAAAGCATCTTGCTATCTCATCAGCTTTACAATTCCCTGCGTTTGCACTGTGGCCTGGCACTCATACCAGTCTTATCACAAATACACTCGATAGTATTGAAAAGGTGGTTAGGCACTCCTCAACCAAACTTGATTGAACGCACTGTTGTTGAGTTTAAGGCTATTATCGGCGCCCTGCTATCTGAGTTGGTGATCACTTTTCTGAAGGAGGCTGCAGGCCGATATGTTAATGGCTGCAACCTCGGCTTGGAAAACACTGTAATAGTCAGGAAAACTGAAGCTGAAGTTAGTAGAGAGCTCCTGTTTGTATATCTCTACACCAACCTGTTGTTCAATTCCACTGAAAAATATTTGGCAAATTATTGATAACTTTAGTGATAGATAGTCCTTTTTGCGGAGGCGAGCGATAGTCATACTATATCGTCTCGAATAAAAATTTGTACACAGATTTTTAATCCGGAGGGAACGAATTCTTTTTGTTTAGCATATTAAGCGGTGTTCGCTGATGTCTCATAAATGTACATACCTAGTTTTCTGATCAGATTCCAGTCGCAGAAACTTGCCAAAAACTTGATTGGCTAGAAACGTTTTTATATTTAGATCGTAAGCCTAATAAAATGAGTGTTAAATACGAAGTCTATTGGCTGGTGTCATGGAATAGAAGTGCAGCTTTTAAAGTACGATGGGATCTTTCGACAAGTCCATTTGATTGAGAATGGTAAGGTACAGTACAAAAATGGCGAGTACCTAATAGCTGTTGTAATTATCGAAATAGCAAGCTCTCGTACTGACGCCATAATTCTGATGTGATGAACAGTGAAACACCAAACCAGCATTGCTTTGGCGATAGTTAGTGCTGTAAAGCGAAGAAGTAGCGATTTTTTAATATGGTAGAAATTGACGGTCAAGCCTTTTCTGAAATATATAAATCGGCTTACAATGTGGTGCCTAAAATTATTAGCAGATCTGATGTAAACAAAGCCATAGCTAAGAGGTGTCCAAGGAGAAATGAGAAGGGGAGCTAGGGTTGAGTTTGTATTGACATCCAAGATGACCGACTTTTAATTGTTGCAGCGTTTTATGCTTTTCGCAATCCGTTATGACCTCTAGCCTCCTTGACTCACCATGATTGTTTTATTGTTAACGAACCCTCTGGAGGTGAGAATGTGCAGTGAGTGATCAAGCAAAATACTTAGTGTCTTCACTACTGTGGAAAGGAGAGTTATATCCTTACCAGACGGCAGCGTTAATCTGGATTAACTGCGCACTCAATCAGATTTGGAGATGGCAGATGGCAGCTTTGCGAATTTAAAACTCTCATAAAGAGCTGATTATAATTTTTATAATATTTTCAATGAAAATGGAGAGAAAATACACATTGCGGTTGCCTAATTTATACAAAAGCATTTTTTATTGCAAAACCATATCAACACGTTATTTTAAAAACTGCATCGTAACATAAAACACTTAATTTTCTCCTCTCTATAATTCCGCTCTATAATTTTGAGGATTAAGTGGGAGTTAGCAACGAAGTTATCTTCACCAACTCCTGAATTAATCCCGATTAATTCAGTAAATCCGGATTAACGCTGCCGTTTGCAAATGCTATTACCCGACAATAAGGCTTTCCTAAATGGGCGGGTTTTCAAAGCTTCAGTAGGGTACCCACTCATCTGATTTTTCACACATCAGTGTATATGAAAAGTTATCAAAAGCAAATCGAGAACCGGACAAAGGACTTACACAATTACAATTTGCTGATGACATACATGAATATCCTCATCGGTAAAAGTAAAATGCCTACGTCTTTTGGCAGGAACCATATAAAAAAGATAGCCTTGTGTCTTCAGTGTGTATGGTATAAAACAACGATGGGAATTAAACTTCTGAAGAGTAAAAATGCTAGATAGTATTGCTAAAGCTGATTTAAATATAATTAGCTTGTACTTTTCAAAGGATAACGACATTTGAGAGGTCAAAAGAACCGATTGCAACCAATAGCAGAACAGAAAATATAATTCGACGACAACCCGAGGTACAATATATACAGTTCACCGGATATCAAATATAAAATAATCATTTGACCTGTGTTTTACACCGCAAATAAAAAAAAAATATTTTAGAGTTCACCAATATCGAGGGAGCTAAAAAATTGGAGAGATATATAAAAAAATTGCTGAAACAGGTACTTCAAATTATACATTTTTATGTACTTGTTAAACATACAAGTGTAATTTAGAAACTACATTGATGTATAAAATTACTGGCGTTTATCGGTCGCATGGAGAAAATCTCCGCAGCCTTTGCGATGCAGTCCATGGTTTTGGAAATAAGTCGTTTGAAGAGGTTCGATAACAGAGGCAAATGCAAAGCTCAAAGAGTGTACGATAAACTTATTTCAATTTAGGAATTTATACGATAAATGGGCAGTTAACTGACCTCTACTGTTATTTCCGTGTGAAAACGCAACTGTCAATAAGTGTTTAATTCCTTTTAGAGGCAGATGTCCAATCTTAGTTTACATGCCAAGTAAGCGAAGTAAATACGGGATAAAGGCTGTGGGATATGCGTACAAAATTGTTTCTAAATTTTCAAGTATATTTGGGGGAAGATTCAGCAGTTGCATAACCGGAGCGAAACCAAGGAGGTAGTGTTGGATCTACTAAGTGGGTATAAAAGACGGAATTTATCGACAGATAACTTTTTTACAACACGAGATTTGGCATTACTTTTAGTGAATAACAATAAGACATTGGCGGACACTGTGAGAAGTAATAAACGCTTTTTGCCGGTTTGTGGCACTGACCAGCAGTTAAAACGATTACCAGTACTAAGCAGTTGTTTCTTCTTTGATGGATAAGTCACCTGTGTTCAATACATTCCTAAAAAGTGTAAAACGGTTACTGTACTTGTATTGAGCACTTTGCAACATCACAAAAACATTATTGAAAAACATCATAAGAAGCTAACGGATATAATCGATTTTTATAATTCTAAAAAATCTGTAGTAGACACAATTGACCAAGTAGTAGAAACATATACGTGTAAAAGACAAAGTAAGCGTTGGTTCATATCTGTTTTCTCGAATATTATGAAGCGTATTTTTTTCTCGATAATCCCTCAACATCGCACAACGGTAACAGTTTCTACATCTTATTGCCTCATAATTTTTTTATAAGATACTTTTACAAAACTCTGTCTAGCTCATTCTATGATTTTAACAACACAAGTGCACCTTTTCTATTAACATGAAAGAAGGGTTAAAGTTCGTAATTCGGTTAGACACCTATTTTTAAAATCACAATTTTTATGAAAACTTTTCCATTTTAATTTTATTTATAGTCAAGTAGAAAAACGGAAATCATTATATGGCGTGTTTTGGGGCATAAAAAGAACGAAAAGATGGCTTTGCTCAGGTTTATTAAAGAACATATTTTCAAGCAATTTTATAAATATATAACTTAAACATAGAAAGACATTGAATAAAATTTTTTATAACAAAAATATTATACTCTGAAGCAAAATGCTGCAAGAGTATAAAAGAAGTAAAAGATTAAAAAAACTAGGAGGAGAATTTGCCCAATACAAAATACTCAGACAAATTTCTGAATATGAAACTTGAACGCTATC